>NC_057809.1:454351041-454451373 GCF_018294505.1 Triticum aestivum
CACGAGCTCCTCCGGTGAACAGTAACTCCGACGAGGACGGCGTCGAACCTCGATCCGCGTGCCCCCGATCCAGATCTGGAATATTAGGGTTGACCCCGTTTTTTTCCGTAAGTCCCTAATCCATATGCCCATGTTCATAGCCTCGTAACTTTCCATCCGTAGCTCCGTTTTTGGCATATAGCATATCAAAATGTTCATCTCAGAGAGTACATCATTTCATTCCATCGCATCATTTTCATTTGAGTTCATCTTGATGCCCGAAATGCTGTTAGAAGGAGGCTACTTGAGATAATTGTCAGATCTGCTCCTCCATTTAGCTTTTTGTCATTTTTGCCATGATTATTGTGTGCATGATATGCCCTGATGCTCTACATATGTTTTGTTAAGGGTTTTGTCATCTTTCCAGAGGTGCAACCCATGTATTTTTGTGATGTGTGTGGTGACTAGCACAAGCTTGCAAAGTGGTGCACTTGTTAGTGTTGATTTCAGGGACTTAGCATTTCCACTAAGTCCTTGGTCTGTTTATCTCATATGGCCATATGTTCATGTTGTTTCCTAGTGATCTGTGCCTCTTTTGAGGATGATCAGTAAGGATGCTTTGTTAATCTTGTAGTGCTCTATCCATCCATGTATTTGTTTGCAATTATGGAGCACCCTAGCTTGAGTCAATCGAGCTCTACTTTTGCTACTTTGTGAATCTGGGCAGATTGTCAACTTATTTGCAATTTTGCCGATGATGTTGTAGTTGATCCGTGCATGCCATGTTATTGTTCTTGCCATGTCTAGCTTGTATTTTGTGTATTCTTGATGGGTGTATGCTTATCTTGTCATGACTTGAACTGTGGTGAGTGCATCGAGCTTGTAAACATGCCTACTTGAGTTATGTTCCAGCATGCTCCAGTTTTTCACTAAGTCTGAAAACTGATTATGTTTTTGCTATGTTCACATTCTTGCAATTGTATTTTTTGATCCCTTTTGGCTCAAGGTCACTAAGGGACTTTTGTTAAGCTCTTTGAGTAGCTCCATGCCATGCTTTACTTTCCCGTGTTCAGGTCCTGTAGCATATAGTTTTGTTGCTCCGAAGAGTGCTACCTGATCTGAAATTCCAGACAAGTGTTAATTTCACCAAGTTTGAAATCTGTTTACCATATGCATTTTTGCCATGCTTGTTTGAACCTGTTAATGGATGAATTGGCCATAGCTCAGTGCTAGACTTTTGTTAAGCATCATGAATGCATCCCTGCCATGTATTTTGTTGTCATGTTTGGGTGCTGTAGCATGTACATCTCATTGCATTTAGATGGCTGCTTGCTGTAAATCGCAGACCGGTGTCATATTTGAATCGCTTGCCATTTCCAAACCGTAACTCCGATTCCGATGATCTTTATATCGTTTTCAAGCGATTTCATCTCATCTTTCCATTCGCACACTTGGATTCTCAAGTTGAGGCCAGGTTCATGCATCCCTTGTCAAATCTTGCATATGCATCCCGCATCGCATCCCGCATAGCATATCATCCTTGCATCATATTGTTTGATCCTTGCACGTGGTTGATTGTGTCCTTGTTGCTTGTTTGTCTTGTTTGGGTAGAGCCGGGAGACGAGTTCGCTAACGAGGAGCCCGTTGAGTTTGCTTTCGAGGATCCAGTCAACTCTGACAACTTTGCAGGCAAGATGATCATACCCTCGAAATCACTACTATCTTTGCTATGCTAGATTGCTCGCTCTTTTGCTATGCCAATGCTATGATGCCTACCACTTTCTTTCAAGCCTCCCAAATTGGCATGTCAAACCTCTAACCCACCATGTCCTAGCAAACCGTTGATTGGCTATGTTACCGCTTTGCTCAGCCCCTCTTATAGCGTTGCTAGTTGTAGGTGAAGATCGGAGGCTGTTCCTTGTTGGAACATTTATTTACTTGTCGGGATATCATTATATTGCTATGTTTTCTTAATGCATCTATATACTAGGTAAAGGGTGGAAGGCTCGGCCTCTCGCCTAGTGTTTTGTTCCACTCTTGCCGCCTTAGTTTCCGTCATATCGGTGTTATGTTCCCGGATTTTGCGTTCCTTACGCGGTTGGGTTATAATGGGAACCCCTTGATAGTTCGCCTTGATTAAAGCTTTTCCAGCAATGCCCAACCTTTGTTTTACCATTTGCCACCTAGCCTCTTTTCCCTTGGGTTTCCGGAGCCCGAGGGTCATCCTATTTTAGCCCCCCCCCCCCGAGCCAGTGCTCCTCTGAGTGCTGGTCCAACCGAGCGATGTCCGGGGCTACCAGGGGCAACTCTGGGCTGGCCTACCCGACGTCTTGCTCATCTGAGTGTGCCCTGAGAACGAGATATGTGCAGCTCCTATCGGGATTTGTTGGCACATTCGGGTGGTGTTGCTGGTCTGGTTTTAACCTGTCGAAGTGTCTTGAAGAACCGAGATACCGAGTCTGATCGGAACATCTTGGGAGGAGGTCTATTCCTTCGTTGATCGTGAGAGCTTGTCATGGGCTAAGTTGGGACTCCCCTGCAGGGATTTGAACTTTTGAAAGCCGTGCCCGCGGTTATGGGCAGATGGGAATTTGTTAATGTCCGGTTGTAGATAACTTGAACCTTAACTTAATTAAAACGAATCAACTGAGTGTGTTACCGTGATGGCCTCTTCTCGGTGGAGTCTGGGAAGCGGACACGGTGTTGGAGTAATGTTTGCGCAGGTTGCTCTCTAGTTTCTCGCTCGCGCTTTGCATCCTCTTCTCGCTCTCTTTTGCGAACAGGATAGCCATCATATATGCTAGTCGCTTGCTGCAGCTCCACATATATTTGTACCTTGCCTTACCTATAAGCTTAAATAGTCTTGATTGCGTGGGTGCGAGATTCCTGAGTCCCTATGGCTCACAGATTACTATTACACCAGATGCAGGGCCTGATGATTCCGCTCCAGGAGACACGCTTGAGCTCAAGTGGGAGTTCGACGAGGACTCTCAACGTTACTATGTTTCCTTTCCTGATGATCAGTAGTGGTGCCCAGTTGGGGGTGATCGGAACCGTGTCGCATGTTGGGTTATCTTTTATTTTGGCGCCGTAGTCGGACCATGAGTGTTTGGTTGATGTAATGTTATTTATGTACTTGATTGGCATGGCGAGTGTAAGCCAACTATGTTATCTCCCCTTTTATTATATATATATTACATGGGATGTTGTGAAGATTGCCTAACTTGCGACATATGCCTTCAATGCGATTATGCCTCTAAGTCGTGCCTCGACACGTGGGAGATATAGTCGCATCGAGGGTGTTACATCATATCTTCAAGAATTTGATTGACTCGCTCGACTTGGCCACTAGTTTGAGGATGAAAAGCTGTGCTGAAGCGAATGTTGGTGCTCATGGCCTTCTGAAAAGAATCCCAGAACTTAGAGGTAAAGATGTTGCCACGATCTGAAGATATCAACTGCGGAATGCCATGCAGAGAGACAATCCTGGAGGTATATAGCTCTGCCAACTGAGCTGGTGTGATAGATTCTTTGCTAGGCAGAAAATGAGCCACTTTAGTGAGCTTGTCGATGACAACGAAGATAGCATCATTGCCACGCTTGGACTTTGGAAATCCAGTCACGAAGTCCATCTCAATGTGGTCAAACTTCCATTCTTGAATGGCAAGAGGTTGGAGGAGACCAGCTGGTCATTGGTGTTCTGCTTTCACTCTTCTGCAGACATCACATTCATTCACGAACTGAGCAATCCCGCACTTCATTCGAGTCCACCAATACGACTGCTTGAGGTCCTGGCACATCTTTGTACTTCTAGGGTGAATAGAGAGGAGTGAATTGTGAGCTTCATTCATAATGACTTTATGAAGGTCACCTTTAGGAACAACAATGCGATCCTCGAAGAATAGAGTATCCTTGTCATCAAGGCGATAGCACTTGTACTTGGGTTGACTCTTGGCAATCCCAATCTTCACCTTCTTCACCATAGCATCAGGAAGTTGAGCCTCGCGAATCTGATCTTCCAAAGTAGGAGAGACTTGGATGTTGGCAAGGAATCCTTGAGGAACAACTTGGAGATTGAGTTTGCGGAAAGCTTCACAAAGCTCGGGTTGGTAAGGCTTGATAATCAAACTGTTGCAGTAAGCCTTCCTGCTCAATGCGTCAGCAATTACATTGGCCTTGCCTGGAGTATATTCAATACTTGGATTATACTCTTGAATCATCTCGACCCAACGAGTCTGCCTGAGGTTGAGGTTTGGCTGAGTGAAGATGTACTTAAGACTCTTATGATCAGTGAAGATGTCCACTTTTCTTCCCAATAAGAGATGTCCTCATGTTAAAAGAGCATGGACAACTGCCGCCAACTCGAGGTCATGAGTGGGGTAGTTCTTTTTGTTGGGCTTCAACTGGCGAGAGGTATAGGCCACAACTTTGTTCTCTTGCATCAACACTGCACCAAGACCTTGAAGGGAAGCATCACAGAAGACCTCAAACGGTTTGGATTCATCAGGAGGAGTCAGAACTGGAGCAGTAACAAACTTCTCTTTGAGGGTGTTGAAAGCGATGTCACATTCAGGCGACCAGACATACTTCACATGCTTCTGGAGAAGGTTGGAAAGAGGCTTCACAATCTTTGAGAAGTTCTCAATGAACCTTCGACAATAGCTTGCGAGCCCAAGGAAGCTGCGGAGTTGCTTCACATTTTGAGGTGGTTCCCGATTCACAATTGCAGACACCTTCTCAGGATTAACCGCTACGCCCTTGGCGGAGATGATATGCCCAAGGTAGAGAACCTCATCGAGCCAAAACTCGCACTTTGAAAACTTCGCATAGAACTGATGTTCTCTGAGTTTGTCCAGAACCAATCTCAAGTGTTTGGCATGATCCTCCTTGTTCTTGGAAAAGACCAAAATGTCATTAAGGTAGACCAAGACGAAGTCATTTGTGTAGGGGTTGAAGATGAAATTCATCATGCGAGAGAAAGTTGGAGGAGCGTTGACGAGGCCGAAAGACATGACAGTGTATTCATATGAACCATAGCTTGTTCTGAATGTTGTCTTGGGGATATCTTCTTCACGAATGCGAATCTGATGATAGCCCATACGGAGGTCAAGCTTGGAGAATACTTGAGCACCTTTGATTTGTTCGAAAATCTCGTTGATGTTGGGAAGTGGGTACTTGTTCTTTATGGTCTTCTTGTTCAATGGACGGTAGTCGACACAAAGTCAGCCCGTTCCATCCTTCTTCTTGACGAACGGAACACCACAGACCCATGGAGAAGAACTTGGTCGGATGAGACCCATACGCTCTTGAATATCGAGTTGCTTCTTCAACTCCTTCAACTCTTCAGGTCCAAGCTTGTAAGGACGTTTGCAAACAGGTTCTGTGCCAGGCTCAAGATCAAAGACGAATTCAACTGGCCGGTGCGGAGGCATTCCTGGAACCTCTTCTAGAAAGACGTCTTGATACTCACAAACGACTGGAATCTGAGAGATGGCATCCAGCTCGCCCTTCTCATTGAGAGAAAACAGTCGAATGGTATCATCACGAGCGGCAAAGACGATTATATCCTCAGACAAATGTGTCAATTGAATCTGCCTGGCAGCACAATCAAACTGAGCCTTGTGCTTAGAAAGTCAGTCCATTCCGAGAATAAGATCAATATCCGAGTTACCAAGGACCATTGGAGAAGACAGAAACTTATAGTCACCCAACGTGATAGAAACATCCAGTACCACGTAGCTTGCATGCAAGCATTTGCCCGGTGAGACAACTGCTAACGGTCTATGCAAATCTTTGAAAGCCAACTCATGCTTAGATGCAAATGGTCTTGAGATGAAACAATGCGATGCGCCAGTGTCAAAAAGAACTTTTGCAGGAACATCGTTAACATGAAGGTTACCCATAATCACATCTGATGAGTCCTCTGCCTGAGCTGCATTCATCATGTTGACCTTTGCGAACTTGGGATTGTGCTTGACCACTGCGGTGCTGGCAGATCTCACTGGAGGAGGAGGAGGAGGAAGACGCCTATGATTGAAGCATTTGTTGGCATAATGACCCTTCTGTTGGCACTTGTTGCACGTGACCTCCGAGAGCGGACGGTGATATGGAGCACTTGATCTTGGAGCATGAGACAAAGTCTTGTTCTGAAAGCCTGGGTTGGGTGGGTGGGAAGATCCATTGCCACCTTTGCTCTTCTGCTGATAAGGCTGGCGGAATGGAGGAGGAGGAGGCAACTAATACTTTTACTGCTTACTTACCACTTGAGTTGAGGAAGAAGGAGTTGCATCTCTGACTCGCTTCTTGGAAGCATCACACTTGAGCTGAGCAGCCTCTTGTTTCAGTGCCATATTGTAGAACTCATCGTACTTCTGTGGCTCAAACAACACAAGGGCTAGTTGGAGATCTTCTCTGAGGCCACCTCTGAACTGGTAAATCATGCTCTTCTCGTCAGGGACGTCCTGCTTGGCGAAACAAGCGAGCTTCTGAAACACGATGTTATACTGGTAAACAGACAAGCTACCTTGCTTCAGGTTGCAGAATTCCTCATGCTTGCTCTCAACAACACTCTGAGGAATGTGATGAGCTTTGAAGTCTTGACGGAATTCATCCCAGGTAATCACACGACCTCCTCTGGAATCTTTGTATTGCTGATACCACTCTACAGCTTGGTCTTTGAGTTGGAAGGAAGCAAACTTGACAAAGTCCTTAGGCCTGACGTTGCTGCACTCGAAATGCTTGCAGATATCCATGAGCCAATCATCAGCGTCTGTTTCCTCGACACAGTTACTGAAGGTCTTTGGCTGGTTTGTGAGGAACTGGTTGAGTGTAGCAAACTGATTCTGAAAGTTGCCATGGCCTTGATTTCCTTGGCTGCGTTCTTGCAAGAGTTGCATGAGCATCTGCGTGTTTGCATTGGTAGCGGCCATCATAGCTTGCCATGCCTCTGGAGGAGGAGGAGGTGGTGGTGGCGGATCAGGATTCGAACGTGTTGGAGGAGCCATCCTGAAGAGGGTGACAGCCGTTAGCATCTTGACAGACATATATTGAAGCTGAATCAAATGGATCGAAATTGCAACATATAGTCTTAACATCCGAACAAAATGAACGAATGAAATCTAATTGAAATGGTCACACTTCCATAAATTGAGAAGCCACATAGATAGAGGTAGAAGAATAAAACAACAAGGTACGGACAAGAACAAAAAATTGGTGAGGATTACCCAATCACAAACCAAATATCCGCGGAAGAAATACTAGAGCTACATGAATTCCCACCTATCAAAACTCCCAAAATTCACTTGGTTATGCAATCAGGTGTTGGGGATACAGGGGAAGCATAATATCTCACCCAAAGCTAGCAAATCCTACATCCAGTTGTATCCATCCTTCAACACATAACCAAGAAACCTTCGGAAATCATTACCTCAACCTTCGAAAAGCATCTGTTATACGAGTTATGGCAATACTCCCGAACTCCTGCCCCAGTACTGGGTGGCATCAAGGTTATCTCACCAACAACTGCATAAAAGAGATTTTCGATGTCGACAAAACTCAGGTATTCCAGAATTGCAACGATAAAATTGTGACGACAACACCTCGGAGCTCAACTCCCCGGGACACTACCACAAACCCTAAATGTTAGGAGGCACCAAGAACAATGTTCTCGTCACAAAACCATCGGAACGATTCCAAGATACCCGCATGATCCTAAAAAAATTAGTGAAATTTGAGAAGAGAAGAGTCAAAACTCTACATCAAGATGCCTCACCAGAGCGACGAAGGGACCGAGTAAAAAGAATCCTACTCTCCGATATATATAATCCTAAAAAGACTCAAAACATTTTTCTAGACTCAACAACGCCAGCGATTCGATCAAGCAGGGGCTCCTAAGTTGGGGAAGGCTCTGATTACCAACTTGTAACACCCACGATGCGGCTATATCTCCCACGTGTCGAAGCACGACTTAGAGGCATAACCGCATTGTAAGCAATGTCGCAAGTGAGGTAATCTTCACAACAACCCATGTAATGAATAAGGAAAAGAGGTACATAGTTGGCTTACCCTTGCCACGTCACACAATAGCATAAATATCATTACATTCATCCAGGTACAATCAAGGTCCGACTACGGAACCAAAATAAAGAACAACCCCAAATGCAACAATGTCCCCGATCGCCCCAACTAGGCACCACTACTGATCGTCTGGAAAGGAAACGTAGTATCGTCCTGAGTCCTCATCGAACTCCCACTTGAGCTCAGTCGAATCTCCTGGAGCGGTATCATCGGTCCCTGCATCTGGTTTTGGAAGTAATCTGTGAGTCACGGGGACTCAGCAATCTCACACCCTCGCGATCAAGACTATTTAAGCTTATAGGTAGGTAAAAGGGTATGAGGTGGAGCTGCAGCAAGCACTAGCATATATGGTGGCTAACATACGCAAATGAGAGCAAGAAGAGAAGGCAAAGGCATGGTCGATGAAATATGATCAAGAAGTGATCCTAGAACAACCTACATTCAAGCATAACACGAGACCGTGTTCTCTTCTCGGACTCCGCCGAAAAGAGACCATCACGGCCACACACTCTGTTGATTCATTTTAATTAAGTTAAGTTTCAGGTTTTCTACAACCGGACATTAACAAATTCCCATCTGCCCATAACCGCGGGCACGGCTTTCGAAAGTTCAAAACCCTGTAGGGGTGTCCTAACTTAGCCCATCACAAGCTCTCACGACCAACAAAGGATATTCCTTCTCCCAAGACAATCCGATCAGACTCGGAATCCCGGTTACAAGACATCTCGACAATGGTAAAACTAAACCAGCAAAGCCACATGAATGTGCCGACAAATCCCGATAGGAGCTGCACATATCTCGTTCTCAGGGCACACCGGATTGTCCAAACTTCCGGTAGGCCAACCCAGAGTTGCCCCTGGTGGCCACCGGCGGCTAACAGGTTGGACCAACACTCAGAGGAGCACTGGCCCCGGGGGGTGTAAAATAAAGATGACCCTTGAGTCCGCAGAACCCAAGGGAAAAAGAGGCTAGGTGGCAAATGGTAAAACTAAGGTTGGGCATTGCTGGAGGAGTTTTATTCAAGGCGAACTGTCAAGGGGTTCCCATTATAACCCAACCGTGTAAGGAATGCAAAATCAAGGAACATAACACCGGTATGACGGAAACTAGGGCGGCAAGAGTGGAACAAAACACCAGGCATAAGGCCGAGCCTTCCACCCTTTACCAAGTGTATAGGTGCATTAAGGTAAGCAAGATACAATAATGATATCCCAACGATAAACATGTTCCAACAAGGAACAAACTCCAATCTTCACCTGCAACTAGCAACACTATAAGAGGGGTTGAGCAAAGCGGTAACATAGCCAAACAACGGTTTGCTAGGCAAGGTGGGTTAGAGGTATGACATGGCAATATGGGAGGCGTGATAAGCAAGTGGTAGGTATTGTAGCATAGGCATAGCAATAGAGCGAGCATCTAGCAAGCAAAGATAGAAGTGATTTCGAGGGTGTGGTCATCTTGCCTGCAAAGTTCTCCGAGTTGACTTTAGCTTGATCCTCGTAAGCGTACTCAACGGGCTCCTCGATCACGTACTCGTCTCCCGGCTCTACCCAAAGAAATAATACAATTAAAGGGAGACACAATCAACCACGTGCAATGCACAAGCAACATGATGCAAAACATGGCATGATATGCGGGATGCGGTATGCGATGCATATGTATGCTTTGGAAAGGAATGATTGAACCTGGCCTGAACTTGGCAAACCAAGAGTTCCACTGGAAAGATGAGTTGATTTCGGTCGAAATCGATATAAAGATCACCGGAATCGGATGCATGGTTTGCAAATGACAAGCAAAACAAATATGGCACCGATCTGTGATTAACAGCACGAGGCCATCTAAATGCATCAAGAACAACAAGCTACTGCACTCTAACATAACAACAAAATACATGGCAGGTATCCACTCAAGATGCTTGACAAAAGATGAACACTGAGCTACGGCTAAATCACTCAATAGCAGGTTCAAACAAGCATGGAAAAAGTGCAAAAGATATCAGGTTACAGACTTAGTGAAAATAACATCATGTCAGGAATTTAACATCAGGAAGCAATGTTTAGAGCAAGATAACAACATGTTACAGGAATCTAATATGGCAAGGCAAGGCATGGCATGAAGCTACTCAAAGCATACAACAAAAGTCCCTTACTAACCATAAGCCAAAAGGGATCAGAAAATACAATGACAACCATGTGAACATAGCAATTATCGTTAACAGATTCAGACTTAGCAGAAAACTGGAACATGGCAAAACAGATATTAAGTAGGCATATTTACGAGCCCGATGCACTCACCACAAAGCATTGCATGATAAACTAAGCATATACCCAGCAAGTAGACATGGCATAGAAGCTAAACATGGCAAGAACAACAACATAGCATGCATGGATCAACTGCAACAAGCTCGGCAAAAATGCTTAACATGTAAACATTCTGCCAGGAACATTTTATAGCAACAGTAGAGCTTGATTGAGTCAAGCTAGGGTGCTCCATAATTGCAAACAAAGACATGGATGGATAGAGCACCACAATATCTACAAAACATCCTTACTGATCATGCTCAAAAGAGGCATGGATCACACTGTAGCAATATGAATACATGACATAAAAATAATGACACGACAAAGACTTAGAATATTTCTAAGTCCCTGAAATCAGCAACATTGAGAGGGCTAGTTTGCATGCTTGTGCTAGTCACCACAAAGATCACAAAAATACATGGCATACACCCCTGTAAAGATGGCATGGCATACTTCAAATCACATGTAGGGCTCAAGATCATAGGAGGCACACAACAATCATGGCAAAAATGACAAAGGTCCAATTACTGATATGAATCTGAAACTAACAGAAACTAGCACTCTTCCAACAGCATTTAGGGCATCAAGATGAACTCAAATGAACATGGTGCAATTAGATGTAATGAAGTACTCATCGAGACGAACAATTTGATATGCTACACGCCCGAAACGGAGCCACGGATGATGAGATGTGACATGATGAAAAATGCAAGAAAATACTGATATTAGGGCAAAAGTCAACCCTAGTTTGGATCTGGATCTGGATCGGGCTGGGTTACTGTAGCGGCGCGGAACCCGAGGATCATCGGCGGCGGAGTTCACTGTTCACCAGAGTCGGGGAAGCCGGTCGGCGAGGGAGAAGACGGAGGGGCCGGCGAGGTGGGAACGGCGGCGAGGTGGTGGCGACGGAGGCGGCGCCAGAGCGGCGGACGCCGGCGTCGAGGAGGCGCGGTGGTCGGCGAAGAAGACGCAGGGTGGCGGCCGGCGAACGCAGGGCGGCGGCGCGGCGACTGGAGCGGCTCAGGACGGCGCGGGTCAAGGAGGAAGACGGCGGGGCGCGCAGGCGCGAGGGGCGGCGAGGAGGTGGGCCGCGGGTGTCGGTTCTGGGCTTCAGCGGGCCGCGGCGGTGGGCGGCACCGAGAAGACACGTGTCGCGACGGGAGTGGCGGCGGTGCGGTTGTCCAGCGCGGCCCGGACGTTGTCCGGTGAAAGCACAAGTGCTCCCTAGGTGGTTTTGATAATTGATGACAACATATCTCTTGTTGGACTAACATTTCTATCTAGCATGTTTCAGATAAGTTCAACAATGGAGTGGCATGGACTAAAGGTTGTGGGAACTCCTTCAAGATGCTAAGGACAAAGGATTGGCTAAAGCTTCAAGCTCAAGACTCTTCATTTTACATTTTAGTGATCCAAGATCACATTGAGTCCATAGGAAAAGCCAATACTATCAAGGAGGGATGAGGTGTTGCTTAATGAGCCTCTTGCTTCATGTGCTTAATGATATGCTCCAAAATCCTCAAACTACTTTCCCATATCCACATATGACCTAAACCCTAAGCCAAACTCGGTCCTACCGATTCTTTCTATCCGGCGCCACCGAGTTTCACTTGTCATAAGCCACTGCCAAACCCTAGCAATTCGGTTCTACCGATAGGGATCTCGGTCTCACCGAGATGGGATTGCAAACTCTCTGTTTCCCTTTCGTAACTTTTCGGTCTCACCAAAAGAGCGAATCGGTCCCACCGAGATTGCAGTGTAAACTCTTTGTTTCCTTTTTGTAACGTTTCGGTCTCACCGAAAGAGCAAATCGGTCCCATCGAGTTTACCTGACCAACTCTCTGGTTAGCTTATTACCAAACTCGGTCTCACCGAGTTTGTGTAATTGGTCTCACCGAGATTACGTTATGCCCAAACCCTAACCATATCGGTCCTACCGAGTTGCATGTCAGTCCCACCGAAAATCTCTAACGGTCACTAGGTTTACCTTTTCGGTCCGACCGAGTTTGTTGATTCGGTCCCACCGAGATTGGAAAACTGTGTGTAATGGTTGGATTTTGTGTGGAGGCTATATATACCCCTTCACCTCCTCTTCATTCGTGGAGAGAGCCATCAGAACACATACACAATTCCAACTCATATGTTCTGAGAGAGAACCACCTACTCATGTGTTGAGACCAAGATATTCCATTCCTACCACATGAATCTTGATCTCTAGCCTTCCCCAAGTTGCTTTCCACTCAAATCTTCTTTCCACAAAATCCAAATCCTATGAGAGAGAGTTGAGTGTTGGGGAGACTATCATTTGAAGCACAAGAGCAAGGAGTTCATTACCTACACACCATTTGTTACTTCTTGGAGAGTGGTGTCTCCTAGATTGGCTAGGTGTCA
Organism: Triticum aestivum; assembly: GCF_018294505.1. Lineage (NCBI taxonomy): Eukaryota > Viridiplantae > Streptophyta > Magnoliopsida > Poales > Poaceae > Triticum > Triticum aestivum. The sequence goes on from NC_057809.1 coordinate 454,363,788, forward strand.
CTTGGGAGCCTCCGACAAGATTGTGGAGTTGAACCAAGGAGTTTGTAAGGGCAAGGAGATCGCCTACTTCGTGAAGATCTACCGCTAGTGAGGCAAGTCCTTCATGGGCGATGGCCATGGTGGGATAGACAAGGTTGCTACTTCGTGGACCCTTTGTGGGTGGTTGCTTCTTCGTGGACCCTTTGTGGGTGGTTGCTTCTTCGTGGACCCTTCGTGGGTGGAGCCCTCCGTGGACTCACGCAACCGTTACCCTTCGTGGGTGGAGCCCTCCGTGGACTCGCGCAACCGTTACCCTTCGTGGGTTGAAGTCTCCATCAACATGGATGTAGGATAGCACCACCTATCTGAACCACGGGAAAAACATCCGTGTCTCCAACTGCGTTTGAATTCTCCAAACCCTTCCCCTTACATTCTTGCAAGTTGCATGCTTTACATTCCGCTGCTCATATACTCTTTGCATGCTTGCTTGATATGTATTGTGTATGTTGAAATTGTGCCTAAAACTCCACTCAAACCAAAAAGGCCTAAAAATTGCAACTTTAGCACTAAGTGTCTAATCACCCCCCCCCCTCTAGACACATCTACTTCTAGATACTACAAGTGGTATCAGAGCTTTGGTCTCCATTGCCTTGGTTTAATCACCATTGGAAGAAGATGGATGTGTCTACCTTAGGGAGTTTTAGACATAGAGTGCCTATTCTTGATGGAGAGTATTTTCATGAGTGAAAAAATGAGATGCTTGTAATTTTCAATCAATATCATTTGAACAAGTATATTGCTAGCCCTTGTGCACCTCATATTGATCCTTTGCATCCTACCCTAGATGAAGATATTGACATGATTCGCAATCTTAGAACTATTGAGCTCATCATTAGAGGATTGCCCAAAAATTTGATTGCTAGTTTGCCTACTCTTAATTGTGCCTATACTATATGGAAATTTCTTGAGGAACGATTTCCCGATCATTCCTTGAAAACTTTGGATGAAATTCTCCATAAATCTATTGCCTTGAGTAAGATGAACTCTAGTGATCTTAGTTTTGGTAATTGTCTATTTGAACTTACCAATCTTAAGCATGCTAAAGGAGATGTTGGAATCATTAGTGATATCATATTCGAAGCTATAAGAATTCATAAAAGTGACCACTTTGATGATCATTTTTCTAATGAATTACCCTCTCTAGGAAATGATGAGTCACAAGATCATGATGAACATGGATACTATGATGATGATGATGATGATGATAGTGACTTTGATCTTGATGATGCAATGAGACATTTTGTTCTTATGGCAAATCTTCGGGGATATGAATCAGGAGGAAAGGAATGGGTTCTTGATAGTGGATGTACTGATCATATGACCGGAGATGAAGAGATGTTCCGTGAGCTTGCTGAAAATGACGGCCCTCGAAAATATGTCACCTTTGGTGATAATTCAAAGGGTAAAGTGGTTGGCCTTGGTAAGGTGGCCATCTCACATGATAGTTCCATTCAAAATGTCATGCTCATTGAATCTCTCGGCTACAACTTACTTTCAGTATCTAGACTTGCTGATTTCGGTTTGAATGTCCTATTTACTGAGGTAGATTGCCAAGTATTTCGTCGAGACAATCATAAAATGGTCTTTACCGATATGCGTAGAGGTGATCTTTACATTGTCGATTTCTCTAAAAAGGCACAACCTAAAACTTGCTTTGTTGCTAAATCCTCAAAAGGTTGGTTGTGGCATAGACGACTAGGTCACGTTGGCATGAGAAACCTTGACAAGCTTATTAAAGGAAATAATATCCTTGGAGTTAACGATGTCACATTTGATAAGGATAGACTTTGCAGTGCTTGTCAAGCAGGTAAACAGGTTGGAGGAAGACATCCCGTGAAGAACATCATGACCACAAGGAGGCCACTCGAGCTACTTCATATGAATCAGGAGGAAAGGAATGGGTTCTTGATAGTGGATGTACTGATCATATGACCGGAGATGAAGAGATGTTTCGTGAGCTTGCTGAAAATGACGGCCCTCGAAGATATGTCACCTTTGGTGATAATTCAAAGGGTAAAGTGGTTGGCCTTGGTAAGGTGGCCATCTCACATGATAGTTCCATTCAAAATGTCATGCTCATTGAATCTCTCGGCTACAACTTACTTTCAGTATCTAGGCTTGCTGATTTCGGTTTGAATGTCCTATTTACTGAGGTAGATTGCCAAGTATTTCGTCGAGACAATCATAAAATGGTCTTTACCGATATGCGTAGAGGTGATCTTTACATTGTCGATTTCTCTAAAAAGGCACAACCTAAAACTTGCTTTGTTGCTAAATCCTCAAAAGGTTGGTTGTGGCATAGACGACTAGGTCACGTTGGCATGAGAAACCTTGACAAGCTTATTAAAGGAAATCATATCCTTGGAGTTAACGATGTCACATTTGATAAGGATAGACTTTGCAGTGCTTGTCAAGCAGGTAAACAGGTTGGAGGAAGACATCCCGTGAAGAACATCATGACCACAAGGAGGCCACTCGAGCTACTTCATATGAATCAGGAGGAAAGGAATGGGTTCTTGATAGTGGATGTACTGATCATATGACCGGAGATGAAGAGATGTTTCGTGAGCTTGCTGAAAATGACGGCCCTGGAAAATATGTCACCTTTGGTGATAATTCAAAGGGTAAAGTGGTTGGCCTTGGTAAGGTGGCCATCTCACATGATAGTTCCATTCAAAATGTCATGCTCGTTGAATCTCTCGGCTACAACTTACTTTCAGTATCTAGACTTGCTGATTTCGGTTTGAATGTCCTATTTACTGAGGTAGATTGCCAAGTATTTCATCGAGACAATCATAAAATGGTCTTTACCGATATGCGTAGAGGTGATCTTTATATTGTCGATTTCTCTAAAAAGGCACAACCTAAAACTTGCTTTGTTGCTAAATCCTCAAAAGGTTGGTTGTGGCATAGACGACTAGGTCACGTTGGCATGAGAAACCTTGACAAGCTTATTAAAGGAAATCATATCCTTGGAGTTAACGATGTCACATTTGATAAGGATAGACTTTGCAGTGCTTGTCAAGCAGGTAAACAGGTTGGAGGAAGACATCCCGTGAAGAACATCATGACCACAAGGAGGCCACTCGAGCTACTTCATATGGATCTTTTTGGTCCCAACGCCTACAAGAGTCTCGATGGAAATTCTTTTGGTCTAGTTATAGTTGATGATTTTTCAAGATTTACGTGGGTGTTCTTTCTTAATGACAAGTCGCAGGTCCAGAAGATCTTCAAAAACTTCGCTAGGAAGGCCCAAAATCAGTTTGACGTGAAGATCAAGAAGGTTCGGAGTGACAACGGAACGGAGTTCAAGAACGCAAATGTGGACACCTTTCTTGACGAAGAAGGGATTTCACACGAGTTCTCGGCTATGTACACACCTCAACAAAATGGAGTCGTTGAGAGGAAGAACCGGATGCTCATCGAAATGGCAAGAATGATGCTTGATGAATACAAGACGCCGAAGCACTTTTGGGCAGAAGCGGTTGAGACAGCTTGTCACGCAACAAATCGCTTATATCTTCACAAGCTACTCGGCAAGACGACATACGAGCTTCTCACCAGTAACAAACCCCAAGTTGGATACTTTCGAGTATTCGGCTCAAAGTGCTACATTCTTGATAAGCATCGTCGTTCAAAGTTTTCTCCTAAATCTCATGAAGGTTTTCTACTTGGTTATGGCTCAAACTCTCACACTTACCGTGTCTACAACAATTTTACCCGAAAGGTTGAAGAGACGGTAGATGTGAAGTTTGATGAATCTAATGGCTCGCAAGTAGAGCAATTGCCAATTGATGTAGGAGACAAAGACCCTTCAGAAGCAATCCAAGACTTGTCCATTGGCAAAATTCGTCCAACGGAGGTGAAGGAGAGTACTTCATCCATCCAAGTGGAAGCTTCTACTTCACGACAAGGTGAACCAAGAATTGACACGGAAGCATCCATAAGTGGGACACACCAAGATGAAGAAAACGAGGAAATGCATCAAGACGAACATCAACAACCTCCTTCTCCACCACGACAAGAGAACGATGACGTCAACAATGAAGAAGGCCAAGAAGAAGAACAAGATGAAGAAAATGTTCAACGAAGACCCAAGCAAAAGCTCTCACGAGTTCGAGCAAGAATTGCCAAAGATCATCCCGTCGAGCAAATCCTCAATGATACACAAACCGGGAGAATCACTCGCTCAAAAACTCGTTTAGCTAACTTTTGTGAAAACTATTCATTCATCTCTAGCATTGAACCTATGAAGGTTGAAGAAGCATTGGAAGATCCGGATTGGATAAACGCTATGCATGAAGAGCTACACAACTTTGAGAGAAACCAAGTTTGACATTGGTTGAGAAGCCCGACAACAACCACAACATCGTTGGTACAAAATGGGTGTTTCGCAACAAGCAAGATGAAGATGGACAAGTGGTTCGCAACAAAGCACGTCTCGTCGCCCAAGGGTACACACAAGTCGAAGGTATGGACTATGGTGAGACATATGCTCCCGTTGCTAGACCTGAGTCCATTCGCATCTTACTTGCCTATGCTAATCACCATAATATCACCTTGTACCAAATGGACATTAAAAGTGCTTTTCTAAATGGTGAAATAGAGGAGGAAGTTTATGTGAAACAACCTCCCGGTTTTATCAATCCTAAGAAACCAAATCATGTTTACAAACTTCACAAAGCTCTTTATGGTCTTAAACAAGCTCCTAGAGCATGGTATAAATGCTTGACCAAGTTCCTTACTACAAGTGGTTTTGAAATTGGTAAAATTGATTCTACTCTTTTTTACTAAAAGGGTTAATGGAGAACTATTTGTATGCCAAATTTATGTTGATGAATCATATTTGGTTCAACTAACCCTCTCTTTAGTGAAAAGTTTGGAAAGCTAATGTCAGAGAAGTTTGAGATGTCTATGATGAGTGAACTCAAATTCTTTCTCGGTTTGCAAATCAAGCAAACTAAGGAAGGTACATTTGTCTCTCAAACAAAATACACCAAGGACTTATTCAAGAAGTTCAATATGCAAGAATGCAAAGGTATGTCTACACCCATGCCTACTAGCGGACATAATGATTTGACCAAAGATGGTGAACCAGTTGATCAAAAGGTTTATCGCTCTATGATTGGTTCATTGTTATACCTATGTGCTTCATGTCCCGATATTATGCTAAGTGTGTTCATGTGTGCACGATATCAAGCTGCTCCTAAAGAATGTCATCTTAAGGCTGTGAAAAGGATAGTGAGATATTTAATCCATACACCAAATTTTGGCATTTGGTATCCTAAGAGGTCTTCTTTTGATCTTGTTGGCTATTCCGACTCGGATTATGCCGGAGATAAGGTTGATAGAAAGTCCACTTCGGGTACTTGTCAATTTCTTGGTAGATCTCTTGTGTCTTGGTCTTCCAAGAAACAAAACTCGGTATCCTTATCCACCGCCGAAGCGGAATACATTGCCGCTGGTTCATGTTGTGCTCAATTACTTTGGATGACCCAAACTCTTAAAGATTATGGGATCTATGTGAAACATGTTCCACTACTTTGTGACAATGAAAGTGCTATCAAAATTGGTCATAATCCTGTACAACATTCTCGAACTAAGCATATTTAAGTTCGTCATCATTTCATTCGAGATCATGTTGCTAAGGGTGACATTGATCTTAAGCATGTTCGCACCAATAAGCAATTAGCGGATATATTTACTAAACCCCTTGATGAGAAAGTGTTTTGCAGGTTGAGAGGAGAATTGAACATCATTGATGCTTCGAACTTGGAGTAGAAACTCCATTGGATACATGCAAGACATGAGCTTATGACTAATCCATGATATATCTCTTATGATAACCATCTTATGTCTTGGATATATTTGCACCTTGCATGTTGTCTAACCCATGTAGGTGCTTGGTTGAATCTAATTCCATGAGATTGCGACTCACTCACATCTTGAGCAATCTCTACATCACCAAGACCCTACACAATGGTGGTTGAAGACAAGGAAGCACAAAACCATTCAAACATATCCTTTGACAAATTCTATGTTGAGCTACATGATTGTCATTTTTGGATACACAAGTGCCCTTCCTTGCAAGAACTAACCCATGTAGGTAGATGAACTCAAACTCCAAGTGGTGCTCCCAACTCTTGATGAGCTACATCAACCTTGAGCACCCACACAAGTTCAACTACATGAGCAAGAACCACACCACCACCCAAGGTATGTTATTCCATCTTAGAGAAGCTTTACTCCAAGACATGAGTCAAAGCAACTCAACAAGATGTGAATACATCAAGATGCTTAAACGAAAAATGATAACCCCATTTTGAGATTAAACGATGAGTATGACATATGATCAAGTGTTCTCACTTGACTCCTAAGTCAATATACTCTAACATAGGTGACTATGTCACCGCCCAACTCTAGATGAAGGTCTCTTGTGTTCTTTTTGTGTGTATCTCATGCATGTTTAGTTTCTTTCTCTTTTTCAAAAACAAAAAAACTCCATCTAGATTTTTCAGTCTCTTCTCTTTTCTTTCTATTTATGTTCTGCATTTTCTGCATTTAATTCCTTGCAAATCCTTCAGGTAATTCATTGCAAATCTTTGTGAGATCCTACATGTCTAGTGAGCTGAGGTGACAAGTGTTTTTCTCTGTGTGAACTCGGTTTCACCGACCTGTAATTTTTGGTCCAACCGAATCTTCAGTGCCACCAAAACATACCACTCGGTGCCACCGACTTCGCAACAGGAAAAACAGTTTGCCACTTGTTCTACATTTCTTCTGATCCAGCTCCACTCAATGAATCTTGTCCTCTACAAGCATCACAATTTTATCCTTTGCTTTGTGTTGAGTCTCAAGGACCAAACCTATATGACGGATTCCAGAAAGCCCTTCTTGGAAATTGATGTCAAAGGGGGAGAGAGAGATCACATCAAAGCTTGCAGGAGAAAGAGATCACATCAAAGCACATCAAAGCTCAAGGGGGAGAGAGAGTCTCAAGGATCCCAGATGTTGTTAAGGGGGAGAGAGAGATTTCCCAGATGTTATTAAGGGGGAGAGAGAGATTTCCAGGGAGAGAAAATACTCAAGGATCCCAGATGCTTGATGTTCAAGAGGAGAGATGTCACATGTCTTTGTGGGGGAAAGACATGTTCATATACGCTTATTTGCATTAAGTTCTATCCATTTGTATCTTTCATCTCTGATTTTCTGTTCCCCATCTTCTCCCAATATCCCATGTAAGATTCAAGGGGAGCAAGACACCTAAGGGAAAGAAATCAGTCAAATTCATTGCATATATTTATTCTTGGGGACATGTTGAATCCAATGTGGTACCTTGTACTCACTCTCTACATGTCATCCCAGTCTTGGTATTCTTGTGGTTTCTTTTGTTTGCTCTGGCTAGTGGATGTACCTGTGTTATCTAACTTTGTTTGTGCAGGTTCATTCCATCCTAAGCCAACTCAAGACCACAAGGTAAGTATATGCATCAAAATCATGAGTATGAGGAGTTCTTGCTTATGTACATACTGTTTACAAGAAGGACTCATGAGCATGAAGGTATTTTCCTTGATAATCTTTTGCTCTGATGCATATGGCCAAGATACATGTAACACATTGCCTACTCTGTCATGTTTATGCTCTCACATGCCTCTATATTTCATATTTACATGAGTGCATACATGTAGGGGGAGCCTATGCTTGTTACATGTCCTTCCAAAGCTTTACTTGCTGTTCTTTATATCTTTATCTAAAGCTTTGATGTATGTTGCCATCAATTACCAAAAAGGGGGAGATTGAAAGCACAAGTGCTCCCTAGGTGGTTTTGATAGTTGATGACAACATATCTCTTGTTGGACTAACATTTCTATCTAGCATGTTTCAGATAAGTTCAACAATGGAGTGGCATGGACTAAAGGTTGTGGGAACTCCTTCAAGATGCTAAGGACAAAGGATTGGCTAAAGCTTCAAGCTCAAGACTCTTCATTTTACATTTTAGTGATCCAAGATCACATTGAGTCCATAGGAAAAGCCAATACTATCAAGGAGGGATGAGGTGTTGCTTAATGAGCCTCTTGCTTCATGTGCTTAATGATATGCTCCAAAATCCTCAAACTACTTTCCCATATCCACATATGACCTAAACCCTAAGCCAAACTCGGTCCTACCGATTCTTTCTATCCGGCGCCACCGAGTTTCACTTGTCATAAGCCACTGCCAAACCCTAGCAATTCGGTTCTACCGATAGGGATCTCGGTCTCACCGAGATGGGATTGCAAACTCTCTGTTTCCCTTTCGTAACTTTTCGGTCTCACCAAAAGAGTGAATCGGTCCCACCGAGATTGCAGTGTAAACTCTTTGTTTCCTTTTTGTAACGTTTCGGTCTCACCGAAAGAGCAAATCGGTCCCATCGAGTTTACCTGACCAACTCTCTGGTTAGCTTATTACCAAACTCGGTCTCACTGAGTTTGTGTAATCGGTCTCACCGAGATTACGTTATGCCCAAACCCTAACCATATCGGTCCTACCGAGTTGCATGTCAGTCCCACCGAAAATCTCTAACGGTCACTAGGTTTACCTTTTCGGTCCGACCGAGTTTGTTGATTCGGTCCCACCGAGATTGGAAAACTGTGTGTAACGGTTGGATTTTGTGTGGAGGCTATGTATACCCCTCCACCTCCTCTTCATTCATGGAGAGAGCCATCAGAACACATACACAATTCCAACTCATATGTTCTGAGAGAGAACCACCTACTCATGTGTTGAGACCAAGATATTCCATTCCTACCACATGAATCTTGATCTCTAGCCTTCCCCAAGTTGCTTTCCACTCAAATCTTCTTTCCACAAAATCCAAATCCTATGAGAGAGAGTTGAGTGTTGGGGAGACTATCATTTGAAGCACAAGAGCAAGGAGTTCATTACCTACACACCATTTGTTACTTCTTGGAGAGTGGTGTCTCCTAGATTGGCTAGGTGTCACTTGGGAGCCTCCGACAAGATTGTGGAGTTGAACCAAGGAGTTTGTAAGGGCAAGGAGATCGCCTACTTCGTGAAGATCTACCGCTAGTGAGGCAAGTCCTTCGTGGGCGATGGCCATGGTGAGATAGACAAGGTTGCTACTTCGTGGACCCTTTGTGGGTGGTTACTTCTTCGTGGACCCTTTGTGGGTGGTTGCTTCTTCGTGGACCCTTCATGGGTGGAGCCCTCCGTGGACTCGCGCAACTGTTACCCTTCGTGGGTGGAGCCCTCCGTGGACTCGCGCAACCGTTACCCTTCGTGGGTTCAAGTCTCCATCAACGTGGATGTAGGATAGCACCACCTATCCGAACCACGGGAAAAACATCCATGTCTCCAATTGCGTTTGAATTCTCCAAACCCTTCCCCTTACATTCTTGCAAGTTGCATGCTTTACATTCTGCTGCTCATATACTCTTTGCATGCTTGCTTGATATGTATTGTGTATGTTGAAATTGTGCCTAAAACTCCACTCAAACCAAAAAGGCCTAAAAATTGCAACTTTAGCACTAAGTGTCTAATCACCCTGCCCCCCCTCTAGACACATCTACTTCTAGATCCTACATCCGGTGCGCGGAGAGGAAGGGGGCTAGGTTAGGGGTGAAATGGATCCGGAATTTCTGGGGGGGAGGCCTTTTTATAGGTAGGAGGAGCTAGGAGGATCCAAATTGAGCACGATTTTCGGCCACGCGATCGTGATCGAACGACCTAGATGATGGAAGGGGTTTAGGTGGGTTTTCGGCCACTTTGGAGAGGTGTTGGGCTGAAACACACATGAGGCCTTCTCGGTTCCTCGGTTAACCGTTGGAGTATCAAACGAAGTCCAAATGGCACGAAACTTGACAGGCGGTCTACCGGTAGTAAACCAAGGCCGCTTGGCAAGTCTCGGTCCAATGCGAGAACGTTTAATACCCACACACGAAAAGAGGTAGAAAGGGACACCGGAGGACATAGGAGCGCCGGAATGCAAAACGGACAACGGGGAAAATGCTCGGATGCATGAGACGAACACGTATGAAAATGCAATGCACATGATGACATGATATGAGATGCATGACAAAGACAAAAGCACACGAAGACAAAAACCCAACAACGAGGAATCTCATAACTTAGTGCCGGAAATGGCAAGAGTTGGAATACAATTATGGCATGTTACATACGGGGTGTTATACTCCTGTTTGGCAAAATGCCTGGCTAGCACAGTTGGATTACCCGCCACAACAAATCTGCTACCAGTGATCAGAACATCATGATCAGAGGACGTTGGTGGGTTAGCTGAACCGGATGGTCTGACAGTAGAGGGATTAACAATGGTATCATCAGCTGACGGCTCAGGAGGATCCGATTGAGCATGGATAGCCGGATCTTCTGGCACTACAAATTGAGCGGGAGGAGTTGATGTTGCCGGTTCAGGTGCAAGATTTCTCGGGTCTTCTGCCGGTTTGATAACTTTAGCTTTCTTGGACTTCGCTTGATCGCTGAGAAAGATTTTTTATGAGACAGTTAGCATAATAATGCAGTTTTAAAGTTGCAGAGGAAAGACGATTTTCCTTACCCAGGGGCAGTCTTGAAAGCCGGAAATTGAGTCTGAGATGAGTCGCCAGACGAGCAAGAAACCTCCTGTAAAAGGTAAAGTGAGGCAAGGGAATAGATTCATTAATGAAACCAACAGATGAAGATGAAAGAAACCTCATTATGGCGCTTTCGAGGAGTTTGTTGTAAAATAGAAGGCGGTTCATCGTCGTCATTATTCCGGGCCTAACGGCAGCTGTCATGTTGTTGTTTTTTCAAAAGAAAATGAGGGTCCAAATAAGCCAAAGGGTGCAAAAACCGTACTTTCCGGGTTACCAGTCGAAGTTTCTGTCTTGGCAAATGGGTTTGAGTCAGAGGAAATAGTTACCTCTTCTTCTATGGCATGACTGGCCCCCGTGTCGTCCTGGCAATAGTCGGTGTCAATAAGGTTATTAAAAAACTGGCCAAGGGAGTCAAGGGCTACCTCCGACTCAGTATCATCGTCAAGCTTTAACAGGTCCGAAGCAGTGCTCCTTTTCTTCTTGGACCTCCGGGTCGTCTTCCTAGAGGCTATGGCGGTGGCTCTAGCCTTCTTGGCAGCTTCATGGTCATACTTGGCTTTCCAGAAGTCAGATTTGGCCTGTAAAAATAAACATGATAAAAGGTCATGCAAGTATTTAAAACTACTGAGGAAAACACAAAAAGAGAAAGAGGTAAGGGGTTTCTCACCTCTGGTGCCGGGTTAAGTTTACAGAAGGGGTTTAACCCAACCTTACTGCAGTCTTCATACTTGTCGTTCACAATGATGGTTGACATTGAAACAATGTCTTCTTCAGTTAGTTGTATAGAGTTGTAACATAGAGAGTCATCTGGGCCTCCGCCATATTCATACATCAATTTGGATCAGCGGCTTAGAGGAATGACCCGCCACGAGATCCAGCAACGGATCAAATCAACTCCGGTTAAGCCATTCCGCAGTAAGGCATTGATCCTTTTAATAGATGGAATAAGCTTCTTGCGTTCGGCAACAGTAAGCTTATCAGGGAGCACAAACTTGGAATCTAGACGCTCTGCGCGATAACCCAACAGTGGTTTTTCATTGGCTGGAGACGTATCTTGGCAATAGAACCAGGTCTGATTCCAATCTTTGGGATGACTCGGTAAGACTATTAAGGGAAAGACGGCCCCCTGTCGGTGCTAAATTGAGATTCCACCAAGTTCCAAGCTAGGGCCATTGGTACACTCATTCTGGCGGTTCAGATAAAAGTACTCACTGAAGAGTTCCACAGTCGGCTCTTCTTGAAGATACACCTCACAGAGAACTTGGAAATTGCAGATGTTGGATATGGAATTGTGTCCAAGACCTTGAGAGTGGAGTTTGAAAAAATGAAGAACGTCTCTGAAGAACTTTGAGTCGGGTGGTGAAAACCCCCGATTCATGTTGTTAGAGAAGACAATAACTTCACCGTCTTTGGGATTAGGCCGTTCCTCGTCCGGGTCAGGTGCACGATAAGACATAACATTTGTCCCTGGCAAAAATCTATGGTGAAGAATTCCTTCAAGGTATCTTCAGTGACTGTGGAAGGGACCCAGTTGCAGACAGACGGTGCTTTTAACGGCATGATGATCAAAGGACAAACTGAAAAGAAAGTAACGTGCCGGTTCAATTCAATGGTGAAGTTAAATGATGATGGTGCAAATGAGTAATGGTGGCTTAAGTAAGGGCTAATGTCATGTAAGGGAAAAGTGAGCCGGCATAATAAGCCGCCATGACTAAAGACATTTGAAGGAAGCCAAAAATAGAATTGGCTAAGTGTTGAGACAAACAGATTTCCCAAAGCTATCACTAGTATTCTGGATTAAAAAGGGCCAGAAAAGAAAAATAAATCTAGACCTAAAGAATGAGCATGGAGAAGTTCATCAGCTCTAAGAAGGTATCTGTGCAAAGGAAAGGGATCTACTAACATATAAAATGGGCGTAAAACCACTACCGCATGAGTTAGGTGTTCCTTTTTTATCAGAAGAGGCTGCAGAGGAAGAACTACTAGAAGATCCGTGATGAATAGCGAAGAACACCGATGAACTCGCAAACCCTAATGCAGATCTAAAGGTGTAGAAGGCAAGAACTTACGGATGCGGATCTGTTGCGGAGGGTCGTCGTTGTTTCTCTGGACAGTTCAGGGTGATGCAGCGGCCGAGCTTGAGGACGGCGATGAGCGCTGCGGCTGCGGCGGAGCTCGAGCGACGGAAGGGTCGCAAGAGAGGAAGAAGACGATGGAAAAGGGGAAGAACGAAGAAAGGCCAGTTGTGCCTATTTATAAGGAGAAGACTGATAAGTGGGCGCGAAAAACGAGGAGACCAAAACATGGTTATCCAGCTACCCAGGCGCCTCGATTTTCAGGAAGGCATTAAAGATAAAGATCCGTTAAAAAGATGACGTGGTGGCGGGTTTCCGAAAAATCCGGAGGTAACGTCATGGCGGGTTACAAGGCTTTCGCAAAACAGTAATAGATGGATTTTTTCTAAGTATTGAAGATTGACAAGAACAAATTTCAAATCAACCTGGGGCCTAATGTTGGGGATATAGCTACCAGGTATGACCCGCCCAGGAGGGGCCGGGTCAATCCCAATGGCGGGTTACAAAAGAAGCCCTGTAATATTCAAGGTGATGGTTTATTAAAGACTTGTAGAAGGCCTAAGCCCAGAGGCGGCTTAAGGCCCAATATTGTAAACCACCGTATGTAAAGAAAGACTTGTAAAGAAAGGCATATAAAGAAGTCACCGAGCCGGACATGTTTTATGAGCCGGCCGGGACTCTGTAGGCTGCCAGGCATCAACCCGTGTATATAAGGGGACGACCCGGCGGCGGCTTAGGGCAAGAAACAACAACTCGAAGCCAAGCAAAGCAGATTCGCTCCCTGGTCATCGAAATCCCAGCAAGTCCAACACAACTAGATGTAGGCTTTTACCTTCATCATAAGGGGCCAAACTAGTATAAACCTCTCGTGTCCCCTGTCCCGATTAACCCCTTTAAGCTTCCTAGTTGCGATGGCCCTACGACTAAGTCCTTTTGCTAGGACATCTGCCGTGACAATTCCACGACACGTAGGGTACGCACGCTTAACATTCGATGATGATTTGTACTATGAGTTATGTGATTTGATGTACCGAAGATTGTTCGAAGTCCCGGATGAGATCACGGACATGACGAGGAGTCTCGAAATGGTCAAGACGTAAAGATCGATATATTGGAAGGCTATATTCAGACATCGGAAAGGTTCCGAGTGATTCGGGTATTTTTCGGAGTACCATAGAGTTACGGGAATTCGCTGGGGAAGTAATGGGCCTTAATGGGCCATACGGGAAAGGAGAGAAGGGCCTCAAGGGGTGGCTGCGCGCCCCCCATGGGCTGGTCCGAATTGGACTAGGGAGGGGGCGGCGCCCCCTCTTTCCTTCTCTCCCTCTTCCCCTTCCTTCTTCTCCTACTCCAACTAAGGAAGGGGGGAAACCTACTCCTACTAGCTAGGAGTAGGAATCCCCCTTGGGGCGCGCCATAGAGAGGGCCGGCCCTCCCCTCCTCCACTCCTTTACATACGGGGGAGCAGGGCACCCCATAAACACACAAGTTGATCATTGATCTCTTAGCCGTGTGCAGTGCCCCCTCCACCATAATCCACCTTGGTCATATCGTCGTAGTGCTTAGACGAAGCCCTGCGCCGGTAGCTTCATCATCACCGTCATCACGCCGTCGTGCTGACGAAGCTCTCCCTCGACACTCAGCTGGATCGAGAGTTCGTGGGACATCACCGAGCCGAACGTGTGCAGATCGTGAGGGTGCCATACTTTCAGTACTAGGATCGGTCGGATCATGAAGACGTATGACTACATCAACCACGTTGTCATAACGCTTCCGCTTACGGTCTACGAGGGTACGTGGACAACACTCTTCCCCTCTCTTTGCTATGCATCACCATGATAGATCTTGCGTGTGCGCAGGATTTTTTTTTGAAATTATTGCGTTCCCCAACAGTTTCATCGTAGTCAACTCCTTGAACTTGTCGAAAACCTTTCGCAACAAGTCGTGCTTTGTAGACAGTAACATTATCCCGCAATTAACTTATCAGGAGAAAAATCATCTAATCTCATTTATTACGTATCTTGAGAATTACAATATCTATTATCAAACTCCTCCACATTATGGTCAATACGTTCCACTAGTGCATGTGTTGAACCACGGTAACATCCACGGAGATGTCATGGTAAGATTTTTTACTATTACGACATTCGTGCATATTTTGCATAAATTCTTCTAAAACTCAACTACATTGCTAACTACAAAGTTATTACTATGTTTTTCAACAGAAAAACCCGAAGGATTGTGTGGCTCATCTGATGTTTCTGGATGGTCGCCTTGATGTTATGAACTTACGGCCAGGTCATCCTACGCATCACCACTATTCATACCGGATTTCTAAAACCTGCGAAGACATGACAATCAAAGATTGGAAAAAATGTATGGTCAATCGTAGGGAGCTACTTGGAAGCAACATTGTGCGAAGGGCAAGAATTTGAGACAGGATAATCTCCATTCTTCATAATGGAGAGTCAGGGCCTATCTTGTTTTATGCTATTTTATCTTAGAGCGGGTATTTAGGTCCTAACTAATACGCATGATCATGTGCTAAGAACAATTAAGTAAGGTTGTGTAACATCCCAAATTTCCTATTTGGAATCTTATACATAGATCATTCTTGCATATCATATTTTATTGCTTTTCGTCTCGCGATCCTCAAAATCCTAAGCAACTCAAGGACCCTCGGAGAGAGTTGGGGATTTCCCCGGTTTCCAAGTTTGAATTTGTCAAATTTTGAAACGAGGATTTTGGTTTTAATTATTTTTCTCTCTTAAAATATTTCATATTAAAATATATGAGAGGAGATAATATGACTTCTCCAAAATAATTGAAATATTGGAGGAAAATATTAAAATCAATATTTGTTTTTATTTGGTTTTTATTTGCAATTTTGTTTGCATTAGAAAAATTGCATGTTTTCAAAATTGCATTTTAGGGCCAAGAAAATATTCATCTTGTTCTAAATATTTCATTTAGACGACGAAAATTTATTTTGGCATTTTTAGATTTTTATTTTATTTTCTAAGTTTTTTTTAGTTTCACGGAATTATTTTTAAAAAAAGTGCGCAGGCTAACTGGGCCGAAGCCCAGCCGCCGGCCCGTCCCCTCCCGTGCACTGTCTCCAACCAGGAGACCGGCCGCGCCGCCGCCGCCCGAGGCGAGGAGTCCGGCTCGGACTCCCCCGTCGCCCTTGCCCCTTCCCCAAGGCACACCCCCTCCTTATATACTCCCCTCCCCCGCCGCCACCACCACCCAACACCGCCGCCTCGCCTAGCCCCGCAGCCCAAGCCGCCACGCCGTGCCGATGTCGCCACCTCGCCCGCTGCCGCGCCTCGCCTCGCCGAACCGATGAGGTAGTCATCGGTTTTTTTAAAGAAAACCGATCCGGTTTTTTAAGAAAATCCTAACTCGTTTTTTCGGTTCACCGGTTTTTCCCGGTTTTTCTTCTTAGCGGACGTTCGTCCAGACGTTCATTTTAACAAACGGTTTTCGCCCGTTAGTTACATATAATGAACGCTCGTTCGTTAGCCTGTTCGTCAGTTTTCTTTTATCGGATTATTTCGCGATTATTCCCGATCGTGATTTCTGATCAGATTTTCGTTCTAGTTTATCTTTTCGCTCGTTAGTCAGAATAAGGCGATTCAAGCGCCTAGATCTTCGTCTCGAGACCCTTTTTCCGCTTAACCAACTTGAACAAGCTTTTACTACTGTAAAATTTGACCTAGGTCTAGATTAGTAAACGGATCTTGTTTCTTTCGCCGTTTGAGTTTTGTTGCTCCGTTTGATTTGATTCTTTTTGCAAAGCGGAGTTCTTAAGTTGAACTTTCTGGTTAAATCTTCTTATTTGAGATTTACCCGTGCTTCTTTGCTTGATTTCTTATGTATGCTATTGTTTGTTTGCGATATAATTTCCGGAGTGCGAAGCGTGTCATTTGGAGTCTCTAGGTTTCGCGGGTCTTCAGCAAGGCAAGTAACACTTTGATCATACCCCTTTATCACCCAGTTTTTATGCATTAGTTTCGAATCCTCAAACATTGCATGGTTAGGATGTCATAAACATGTGGGTTGGGAAGTAGTTGATGAGGTAGAACCTATTGCCCTATTACATTCAAACCCTTGGGAGTTACTTCTGCGCATTGCTTATATTGCTATGCTATGCTCATAGACGTGGTTTGGGAGAGTGAAATCCATGATAGATGTGAGATTGTTAATTAATGGTTCAACTTAAGGTGGCAACTTAAATACACATCTGGATGGATTGAGGCACCTGGAGTACCAAGTGTTCCCTGTATTTTTTGAAAATCCCTGAGTACACGTGTGATCTTCCTATGGACCGCCACCCAGGCTCAAAGGGAACTGAGATTATTCTTGCTAGAAACTTCCGTGTGCAGCCACAAGCTATTATGGGCTCTAGCATAGTTGAGTAAGTTACGTGAAGCTCTTGAAGAGGTGGATCAGCAGGTAGTGGGTTGTAGGTTTGGTATGGTCTGCCCGGAGTAGAGAGTTAATGTTTCCGAAAGACTGTGTCTCGGTCATCCGTTTCTCAAACATCATGTAGTGCGAGAAATTCAATGGAGGCGACCGAGTCTTGTGGGGAAAAGTGTGCAAACCTCTGCAGAGTATACAAACTAATCATGATTAGCCATGTCCCCGGTTATGGACATCTTGAGTATCTAGTACTTGGAGTATCTTAAGTATCTCATCACTCTAAATTAATATTGTTGGGTTGATAATTACCTTAATTGGGATTGAGTTGGAGGAACCTTCTCAATGATGTTTCAACTACCATGATAGTTAATTTAAAATCTATTCCTTTGTTGTAGGGGAAAAATGGCTTTTCGCAAAACTATAACCATAGAGCTTTCCACCAGCCCAAAATGCATGTAGTGATAGCATTATTCTGTTCTTGCTCTACTGTGTTACTTTGCCAGCATATTCCATGTGCTGACCCGTTTTCGGGCTGCAACATATTATGTTGCAGACTGTTCGGGCGAGGAGTAAGGTTCATTAGGTCGTTGCCGTGTAGCTCAGCTATGCCGTTGGAGTTGATGGACTCACTTTATCTTCCAAGCCTTCCGTTGTTATCGTATTAGATGGCCCTAAGCCATATTTATTGTAATAAGTTCTCTTTGGAGACATTCGATGTAATAAGTGTGTGATTGCTACTCTGTTATAAATCCTCGAGTATTATGTGTGTCAGCATTACCAATCCAGGGATGACACTAAAGCACAGAGACTTGACCGTTTGAGGTCGGGTCGCTACAAGATGGTATCAAAGCCCACGCTGAGTGTAGGACACGACCACTAAGCTAAAAGCCCTAGATCACTATTCTCTCCTCATTTCTGACTACTCTCCATTTTCTACTCTTTAGGATGGCGGACGCAAGGAACAAGTTTGCACAACCGGATGAAGAAGCACCTTTTGGACAGCACCTGAAGGAAGTCACTAGGTACCTGAACATATGAATACCAAGCTTCACCAGGACCTACAACGCCACTTTACCAGAAGAGGAGCGATGGATGATTCAAGTTCAAGTTCCAGGAAGAACCTTCACGCCAGTCACTAAACCCATAGAGTTTTCCTTCGATGCACTAACCTAGAGTCTAGGAAAGAGTTTGGAAGCTCACATCACCATGGGACGCATTGGAGAAGTTTATCACAAGGAGCTTAAGGATACTATCTAGTAGATCTGTGGGCGCCGAGATGAGCAATGGAAGATGATCAGCACCAGGAAGGATAGATCAATTGCAGCTTTCATCCAGGAACTAAACCAGCACATTCGACGCCAGGAGAATCAGATGTGCGCAGACATGATAGATCTGAAGAAGGCAATGACTAGGATCGCGGAACTGGAGGAAGAACTCAAGGCTACACATGAAGATTATGAGGAGGAAATCGTTGTAGTAGTGGAGAAGAATGATGACTTGATTAAGAAGATCGGAATATTCATGGGAGACCCCACACCAGTAGAAGAAGACGAAGAACCCAAGGAGATTCGCCCAGAGGACTACATCATCATCGACGACACTGACTCCGACCATAGCGATGATGACCTTGAAGACGAAGCTGGAGCAGATATCATGGAGTCTGCAACCGAGGAATATTTTTAGTAGACCACCACATCAGTAGTAGTATTCTGATACGTCTCCAACGTATCTATAATTTTTGATTGCTCCATGCTATATTATCTACTGTTTTGGACATTATTGGGCTTTATTATCCACTTTTATATTATTTTTGGGACTAACCTATTAACCGGAAGCCCAGCCCAGAGTTGTTGTTTTTTGCCTGTTTTAGGGTTTCGAAGAAAAGGAATATCAAGCGGAGTCCAAACGGAATGAAACCTTCGGTAACGTGATTTTCTCATCGAATACAACTCAGGAGACTTGGACCCTATGTCAAGCCACGTAACAGGAGGCCACGAGGTAGGGGGCGCGCCTACCCCCCCCCCCCAGGCGCGCCCTCCACCCTCGTGGGCCCCCTGTTGCTCCACCGACGTACTTCTTCCTCCTATATATACCCACGTACCCCCAAACGATCAGATACGGAGCCTAAACCCTAATTCCACCGCCGTAACTTTTTGTATCCACGAGATCCCATCTTGGGGCCTGTTCTGGAGCTCCGTCGGAGGGGGCATCGATCACGAAGGGCTTCTACATCAACACCATAGCCTCTCCGATGAAGTGTGAGTAGTTTACTTCAGACCTACAGGTCCATAGTTAGTAGCTAGATGGCTTCTTCTCTCTTTTTGGATCTCAATACAATGTTCTCCCCCTCTCTTATGGAGATCTATTCGATGTAATCTTCTTTTTGCGGTGTGTTTGTTGAGATCGATGAATTGTGGGTTTATGATCAAGTCTATCTATGAATAATATTAGAATCTTCTCTGAATTCTTTTATGTATGATTGGTTATCTTTGCAGGTCTCTTCGAATTATCAGTTTGGTTTGGCCTACTAGATTGATCTTTCATGAAATGGGAGAAGTGCTTAGCTTTGGGTTCAATCTTGCGGTTTCCTTTCCCGGTGACAGTAAGGGCAGCAAGGCATGTATTGTATTGTTGCCATCGAGGATAACAAGATGGGGTTTTCTTCATATTGCATGAGTCTATCCCTATACATCATGTCATCTTGCTTAAGGCTTTACTCTGTTTTTAACTTAATACTCTAGATGCATGCTGGATAGCGGTCGATGAGTGGAGTAATAGTAGTAGATGCAGGCAGGAGTCGGTCTACTTGTCTCGCACATGATGCCTATATACATGATCATACCTAGATATTCTCATAACTATGCTCAATTCTGTCAATTGCTCAACAGTAATTTGTTCACCCACCGTAGAATACTTATGCTCTCGAGAGAAGCCACTAGTGAAACCTATGGCCCCGGGTCTATCTTTATCATATCAATCTCCTACTAGTTAGTTATTTACTTTGCTATTTACTTTTCCTTTATTTTACTTTGCATCTTTATCATAAAAATACCAAAAATATTATCTTATCATATCTCACTCTCATAAGTGGCCCTATAGGGATTGACAACCCCTATTTGCGTTGGTTGCGAGGATTTATTTGTTTTGTGTAGGTGCGAGGGACTCGCGCGTAGCCTCCTACTGGATTGATACCTTGGTTCTCAAAAACTAAGGGAAATACTTACGCTACTTTGTTGCATCATCCCTTCCTCTTCGGGGAAAACCAACGCAGTGCTAAAAGAGGTAGCAAGAAGGATTTCTGGCGCTGTTGGCGAGGAGGTCTACGCAAAAGTCAACATACCAAGTACCCATCACATACCCTTATCTCCCGCATTACATTATTTGCCATTTGCCTCTCGTTTTCCTCTCCCCCCACTTCACCCTTGCCGTTTTATTCGCCCCCTCTCTCTCTATCCTTCCTCCCTCTATTTGCCTCTTTTTGTATTCTTGCTTTTTGTTTGCTTGTGTGTTAGTTTGCTTGCTTGTCATTATGGCTAGTCCCTTATCTTCTCCGTTGTCTCCCGAGAATGAAATTCTAAATTTTAAGTAAAGGGAGGGTGAAAATCTAAAAGATGCTTGGTATATAATTTGCAATGCTCAAAATAAATCTACTAGGAAGCAATCTACTACCATTCTCCTTCGCAATTTTTATGTAGACATTACTCCTTGGCGCCATTATGTTCTTGATACTATTACCGGAGGGAACTTTTTGGGTAGCCATACTTTCGATTCTTATAATGCTATGTTAGATTTATTTGGCTCACCCCCTCTCTTGGTTAATGGAACTATATTGACTTTGGAGCATGTAATCCAAAGGCTTGAGATTATTGAAAATAATGTTGCTACCATAGAGTTAATTGAAAATTTGGATAAAAAGATCCACAGCCGAATCTCTCAATATGGATCTAAAGTAGGAGTTACTTTGAAAGATATTAAAGAAAAGGAACCCATAGTTAATGAGAAAATAAATCACGATTCCGTTAGGATCGATAAACTTGAGAATATTATTGCCAACTTAGAAACCGCTTTTTCTTCCGTAAAGAATACTCCGAGTCCCTCCACTAAAGTTGCCAAACTTATGTACGTTCCTAAAAATAAGGGTGAATCATCTAGTAAGGAAAATGCGGATCTCAAATCTATTAGTGTTCATCCCAATCTTTTTGATATCATTAAGGAACTATTTGTTACAAATGAATTTTTCGATCTTGTGCCTAAAAGTTTGATAATTGATAAAAAGAAAGAAATTCCTAAAGATGGTAGATGCCTCATTGAAGAATTGCCTAGCAAAGATGGCAATACCTAGATCTATTCTTGCTTGTTATGCCTAGCTAGGGGCGTTAAACGATAGCGCTTGTTGGGAGGCAACCCAATTTTATTTTTATTCCTTGATTTTTGCTCATGTTTAGTAATAAATAAATTATATAGCCTCTGTTTTGGTTGTGTTTTTTGTGTTTAATTAGTGTTTGTGCCAAGTAGAACCGTTGGGAAGACTTGGGGAAAGTATTGTTGAACTTGCCATAAAAAACAGAAACTTTAGCGCTCACGAGAACTGCTGTCATTTTTATTTGAAAAGTGATATTTAGTTAATTATTTTTGCAGATGATTAATAGATAAATTCCTCACGTCCAGCAATTTATTTTAGAATGTTTGGGGTTCCAGATCTTGCGCTAGCTACAGATTACTACAGACTGTTCTGTTTTTGACAGATTCTGTTTTTCGTGTGTTGTTTGCTTATTTTGATGAATCTATGGCTAGTAAAATAGTTTATAAACCATAGAGAAGTTGGAATACAGTAGTTATAACACCCATATAAATAAATAATGAGTTCATTACAGTACCTTGAAATGGTCTTTTGCTTTTTTTTCCTAACGGAGCTCACGAGATTTTCTACTTTAAGTTTTGTGTTGTGAAGTTTTCAAGTTTTGGGTAAAGATTTGATGGATTATGGAACAAGGAGTGGAAAGAGCCTAAGCTTGGGGATGCCCATGGCACCCCCAATATGATCTAAGGACACCTAAAGTCCAAAGCTTGGGGATGCCCCGGAAGGCATCCCCTCTTTCGTCTACTTCTATCGGTAACTTTACTTGGAGCTATATTTTTATTTACCACATGATATGTGTTTTGCTTGGAGCGCCTTGTATGATTTGAGTCTTTGCTTGTTAGTTTACCACAATCATCCTTGCTTTACACACCTTTTCAGAGAGCCATATATGATTTGGAATTTGTTAGAATACTCTATGTGCTTCGCTTATATCTTTTGAGTTATATAATTTTGCTCTAGCGCTTCACTTATATCTTTTAGAGCACGGTGGTGGATTTGTTTTATAGAAACTATTGATCTCTCATGCTTCACTTAGATTATTTTGAGAGTCTTAATAGCATGGTAATTTTCTTAAAATCCTAATATGCTTGGTATGCAAGATTAATAATAAAATTTTCTTATGAGTGTGTTGAATACTATGATAAGTTTGATACTTGGTAATTGTTTTGAGATATGGAGATGGTGATATTAAAGTCATGCTAGTTGAGTAGTTGTGAATTTGAGAAATACTTGTGTTGAAGTTTGTGATTCCCGTAGCATACACATATGGTGAACCGTTATGTGATGAAGTCGGAGCATGATTTATTTATTGATTGTCTTCCTTATGAGTGGCGGTCGGGGACGAGCGATGGTCTTTTCCTACCAATCTATCCCCCTAGGAGCATGCGCGTAATACTTTGCTTTGATAACTTGTAGATTTTTGCAATAAGTATATGAGTTCTTTATGACTAATGTTGATTCCATGGATTATACGCACTCTCACCCTTCCACCTTTGCTAGCCTCTCTAATACCGCGCACCTTTCGCTGGTATCATACACCCACCATATACCTTCCTCAAAACAGCCACCATACCTACCTATTATGGCCTTTCCATAGCCATTCCGAGATATATTGCCATGCAACTTTCCACTGTTCCGTTTATTATGACACACTCCATCATTGTCATATTGCTTAGCATGATCATGTAGTTGACATCGTATTTGTGGCAAAGCCACCATTCATAATTCTTTCATACATGTCACTCATGCATCATTGCATATCCCGGTACACCGCCGGAGGCATTCACATAGAGTCATATTTTGTTCTAAGTATCGAGTTGTAATTGTTGAGTTGTAAGAAAAATAAAAGTGTGATGATCATCATTATTAGAGCATTGTCCCAGTGAGGAAAGGATGATGGAGACTATGATTCCCCCACAAGTTGGGATGAGACTCCAGACGAAAAATAAATAAAAGAGGCCAAAGAAGCCCAAATAAAAAAAGATAAAGAAAAGAGGCCATAAAAAAGGAGAAAAGGCCCAAATAAAAAAATGAGAGAAAAAGAGAGAAGGGACAATGTTACTATCCTTTTACCACACTTGTGCTTCAAAGTAGCATCATGATCTTCATAGTAGAGAGTGTCTCATGTTATCACTTTCATATACTAGTGGGAATCTTTCATTATAGAACATGGCTTGTATATTCCAATGACGGGCTTCCTCAAATTGCCCTAGGTCTTCATGAGCAAGCATGGTGGATGCACACCCACTTAGTTTATTTTTGAGCTTTCATATACTTATAGCTCTAGTGCATCCGTTGCATGGCAATCCCTACTCACTCACATTGATATCTATTGATGGGCATCTCCATAGCCCGTTGATACGCCTAGTTGATGTGAGACTATCTTCTCCCTTTTTGTCTTCTCCACAACCACCACTCTATTCCACCTATAGTTCTATATCCATGGCTCTCGCTCATGTATTGCGTGAAAATTGAAAAGGTTTTGAGAATGTCAAAAGTATGAAACAATTGCTTGGCTTGTCATCGGGGTTGTGCATGATTTAAATATTTTGTGTGGTGAAGATAGAGCATAGCCAGACTATATGATTTTGTAGGGATAACTTTCTTTAGCCATGTTATTTTGAGCAGACATAATTTCTTTGTTAGTATGCTTGAAGTATTATTGTTTTTATGTCAATATGAACTTTTTTCTTGAATCTTTCGGATCTGAATATTCATACCACAATTAAGAAGAATTACATTAAAATTATGCCAAATAGCACTCCGCATCAAAAATTCTGTTTTTATCATTTACCTACTCGAGGACGAGCGGGAATTAAGCTTGGGGATGCTTGATACGTCTCCAACGTATCTATGATTTTTGATTGCTCCATGCTATATTATCTACTGTTTTGGACATTATTGGGCTTTATTATCCACTTTTATATTATTTTTGGGACTAACCTATTAACCGGAGGCCCAGCCCAGAATTGTTGTTTTTTTGCCTATTTTAGGGTTTCGGAGAAAATGAATATCAAATGGAGTCCAAACGGAATGAAACCTCCGGGAACGTGATTTTCTCATCGAATACAACTCAGGAGACTTGGACCCTACGTCAAGCCACGTAATAGGAGGCCATGAGGTAGGGGGCGCGCCTCCCCCCCCCCCAGGCACGCCCTCCACCCTCGTGGGCCCCCTGTTGCTCCACCGACGTACTTCTTCCTCCTATATATACCCACGTACCCCCAAACGATCAGATACGGAGCCAAAACCCTAATTCCACCGCCGTAACTTTATGTATCCACGAGATCCCATCTTGGGGCCTGTTCCGGAGCTCCGCCACAGGGGGCATCGATCACGGTGGGCTTCTACATCAACACCATAGCCTCTCCGATGAAGTGTGAGTAGTTTACTTCAGACCTACGGGTCCATAGTTAGTAGCTAGATGGCTTCTTCTCTCTTTTTTGATCTCAATACAATGTTCTCCCCCTCTCTTATGGAGATCTATTTGATGTAATATTCTTTTTGCGGTGTGTTTGTTGAGACCGATGAATTGTGAGTTTATGATCAAGTCTATCTATGAATAGTATTTGAATCTTCTCTGAATTCTTTTATGTATGATTGGTTATCTTTGCAGGTCTCTTCGAATTATCAGTTTGGTTTGGCCTACTAGATTGATCTTTCTTGCAATGGGAGAAGTGCTTAACTTTGGGTTCAATCTTGCGGTGTCCTTTCCCGGTGATAGTAAGGGCAGTAAGGCATGTATTGTATTGTTGCCATCGAGGATAACAAGATGGGGTTTTCTTCATATTGCATGAGTCTATCCCTCTACATCATGTCATCTTGCTTAAGGTGTTACTCTGTTTTTAACTTAATACTCTAGATGCATGCTGGATAGCGGTCGATGAGTGGAGTAATAGTAGTAGATGCAGGCAGGAGTCGGTCTACTTGTCTCGGACGTGATGCCTATATACATGATCATACCTAGATATTCTCATAACTATGCTCAATTCTGTCAATTGCTCAACAGTAATTTATTCACCCACCATAGAATACTTATGCTCTCGAGAGAAGCCACTAGTGAAACCTATGGCCCCCGGGTCTATCTTTATCATATCAATCTCCTACTAGTTAGTTATTTACTTTGCTATTTACTTTGCCTTTATTTTACTTTGCATCTTTATCATAAAAATACCAAAAATATTATCTTATCATATCTATCAGATCTCACTCTCGTAAGTGGCCCTATAGGGATTGACAACCCCTATTTGCATTGGTTGCAAGGATTTATTTGTTTTGTGTAGGTGCGAGGGACTCACGTGTAGCCTCCTACTAGATTGATTCCTTGGTTCTCAAAAACTGAGGGAAATACTTATGCCACTTTGCTGCATCATCTGTTCCTCTTCGGGGAAAACCAACGCAGTGCTAACAGAGGTAGCATGTTCCACCATGTAAATAGTATAGTCCGAGCACTTTTACGATAGTTAAACCGATTGTATGCCTTGCTTGATTAATTGAGTGAAATGATTTTGTTTGTCTCATGTGCATATGGGTAGTGCTTTCTCATTAGACTTCATTCTATTCTAATCTCTCCCCTCTAAACCATCAGATGCCTCCGAGATGTGACCCTGGATTTGCTTACCCACCGGAGCTCACTCAGTTGATCCAGCAACAGAATACTCTCATGTAGCTATTAGTTCAGAACCAAGGCAACAACAACAACAACAACAATCCACCACCACCACTAGTGGACAACTTAGCCCGTTTTCTAAGCTTGCAGCCGCCGGTGTTTTCCAGTAGCACCGAGCCTATAGTAACAGATGATTGGCTCCGCAGGATTGGAAGGGAGTCAACCACTGCAGGATGTACTGATACTAAGAAGGTGCGTTTTGCCACACATTAGTTGGATGGACCAGCAACATCATGGTGGGAGAATTACACTGTCACCTACCCTATAGCCACGGTGACATGGGACCAGTTTCAGCAAGCCTTCCGTACAACTCATGTCTCAACTAGAGCAATGAGTATGAAGAAGCGTGAGTTTCGCAACCTACGCCAGGGGAACTGTACTGTGGCTCAGTACGCGGATGAGTTTAGCAAGTTATCTCGCTATGCCCCTGATGATGTGGCCACAGATGCCGCAAAGCAGGAGAAGTTTGTGGAAGGGCTTAATGATGAGATGAGTATGCAGTTGATGGTGGCAACATTCACCAACTACCAGGAGTAAGGCTCTTATGATTGAAGGGAAGCAGCAGCAGATTGAGATCCATAAGAGGAAGTATGGGCAAGGGAGGTATAATTCGGGAGCTCAACAGAAGCCTCGTCTAACCCCGAACTCGGGAGGACTTGTTCATAACCATGGAGGCCACACCCATAATGGAGGAAGTAACCATAATCATACTGGACCTAGGAATGGGAATGGGAATGGAGCGAGCAACAATCACAACCGCCCAAATCCAGCCACACCCACCAAGAGAGACCTAAGCCACGTTACTTGTTTCAAGTGCGGGAAGACTGGACACTATGCCACGGAGTGCCCTGAAGGGAAGAATGGAAACGGAAATGGGAGCGCTGGGAAGAAGCCCAATCCATTCAACAAAGGACAGGTGAACCACGTTAACGTGGAGGAGGTTGAAGAGCAGCCAGACGCGGTTATAGGTAAGTTTTTGGTTAAGTCATATACCGCTCTTGTTCTTTTTGATACTAGTGCATCGCATTCATACATATCAAGGGAATTCATGGATAAGTTTAAACTACCGACCCAAACCCTTAGGACCCCTCTGTTAGTAAGCTCACCTGGAGCAGAGTAATGGCTAGTCGATGGTGCGACCAGCTACCCTTAACCATTGGCAACCATATTTTCCTGTCTGACCTAATTATCTTGGAGTCATAAGGATTGGATGTGATATTAGGAATGGACTGGATGTCAAAGTATGGAGGAAGCATTGACTGTGTTAGTAAGTCAATTTGTCTCACCACCCATGAGGGAAAAAGGATCAAGTATACATCTAGGCATGCACCCAGAAGTAGCCAAGTAAATACCCTCATGTGAGTTGTTCAGGAAGAAGTGCCTGTAGTAAAGGATTACCCGGATGTTTTCCTAGAGGAGTTACCAGGCATGCCACCGGACCGAGATATTGAGTTTTTGATAGAGCTATTGCCAGGCACAGGGCCAATATCCAAGAGACCCTATAGGATGCCCGCGAATGATCTGGAGGAGATTAAGAAACAGATCAAGGAGTTATTGGAGAAAGGTTACATTCGACGGAGTTCATCACCATGGGGAGCCCTAGTGCTTTTGGTTGAGAAGAAGGATAAGTCCCTAAGAATGGTTGTTGATTATCGAGCCTTAAATGAAGTGACGATTAAGAACAAGTACCCATTGCCGATGGTCAATGATCTGTTTGACCAGCTGCAAGGAGCTAAGGTGTTTTTGAAGATTGATATGCGATCAGGATATCATCAGTTGAAGATACGAGAGAAGGATATACCAAAGACAACCTTCACCACACGGTAGGGGCTATACGAATATACATTCATGTCATTTGGACTGACTAACGCCCCTGCCTATTTCATGAGCATGATGAACAAAGTATTCATGGAATATTTGGATAAGTTTGTTGTGGTGTTCATTGATGATATAATGGTATATTCGAAGAATGAAGAGGAACACAAGGAGCATTTGCGTTTAGTTCTCGAGAAACTCAGGGAACATCAGTTGTATGCCAAGTTCAGCAAATGCGAGTTTTGGTTGAAGGAAGATTCCTTGGACATGTTATATGAAGGAAATATTCCCTAGAGGCAATAATAAAGTTATTATTTATTTCCTTATATCATTATAAATGTTTATTATTCATGCTAGATTATATTAACCAGAAACATAATACATGTGTGAATACATAGACAAACAGATTGTCACTAGTATGCCTCTACTTGACTAGCTCGTTGATCAAAGATGGTTATGTTTCCTAACCATAGACATGAGTTGTCATTTGATTAATGGGGTCACATCATTAGGAGAATGATGTGATTGACATGACCCATTCCGTTAGCTTAGCACCCGATCGTTTGGTATGTTGCTATTGCTTTCTTCATAACTTATACATGTTCCTATGACTATGAGATTATGCAACTCCCGTTTACCGGAGGAACACTTTGTGTGCTACCAAACGTCACAACGTAACTGGGTGATTATAAAGGTGCTCTACAGGTGTCTCCAAAGGTACTTGTTGGGTTGGCGTATTTCGAGATTAGGATTTGTCACTCCGATTGTTGGAGAGGTATCTATGGGCCCTCTCGGTAATGCACATCACTTAAGCCTTGCAAGCATTGCAACTAATGAGTTAGTTGCGGGATGATGTATTATAGAACGAATAAAGAGACTTGCCGGTAACGAGACTGAATTAGGTATTGAGATACTGACAATCGAATCTCGGGCAAGTAACATACCGATGACAAAGGGAACAACATATGTTGTTATGCGGTCTGACCGATAAAGATCTTCATAGAATATGTGGTAGCCAATATGAACATCCAGGTTCCGCTATTGGTTATTGACCGGAGACATGTCTCGGTTATGTCTACATAGTTCTCAAACCCGTAGGGTCCGCACGCTTAAAGTTTCGATGACGGTTATATTATGAGTTTATATGTTTTGATGTACCAAAGGTTGTTCGGAGTCCCGGATGTGATCCCGGACATGACGAGGAGTCTCAAAATGGTCAAGACATGAAGATTGATATATTGGAAGCCTATGTTTGGATATCGGAAGTGTTCCGGGTGAAATCGGGATTTTACCAGAGTACTGGGAGGTTACCGGAACCCCCCGGGGACTTAATGGGCCTTAGTGGGCCTAGGTGGAAGAGAGGAGAGGCGGCTAGGGCTGGGCCACGCGCCCCTCCCCCCAGTCCGAATAGGACAAGGAGAGGGGGCGGCGCCCCCCTTCCTTCTTCTCCTCCACTCGTTCCCCCTCCCAAGTCTTAATCCAACTAGGAAAGGGGGATTCCTACTCCCGGTGGGAGTAGGACTCCTCTTGGCGCGCCTCCTCCCTGGCCGGCCGCACCCCCCTTGCTCCTTTATATACAGGGCCAGGGGGCACCCCAGAGACACAACAATTGATTGTTTGATCTTTTAGCCGTGTGCGGTGCCCCCTCCACCATAATCCACCACGATATTACTGTAGCGGTGCTTAGACGAAGCCCTGCATCGGTAGAACATCAACATCGTCACCACGCCGTCGTGCTGACGAAACTCTCCCTCAACACTCGGCTGGATCGAAGTTCGAGGGACGTCATCGGGCTGAACGTGTGCTGAACTCGGAGGTGCCGTACTTTGGTACTTGATCGGTCGGATCGTGAAGACATATGACTACATCAACTGCGTTGTGCTAACGCTTCCGCTTTCGGTCTACGAGGGTACGTGGACAACACTCTCCCCTCTCGTTGCTATGCATCACCATGATCTTGCGTGTGCGTAGGAAAATTTTGGAAATTACTATGTTCCCCAACATTATATCGGGAGAAGGTATAGCAGTAGATCCCTCCAAGATTCAGACAGTCACTGAATGGTTGGCACCCACTTCAGTTAGAGAGATCCGTAGTTTTCTTGGACTCGCAGGATACTACCGTAGATTCATTGAGAATTTTTCCAAGATCGCGAAGCCCATGACAGAATTATTGAAGAAGGATACCAAGTTTAAATGGACGGAAGATTGCGAGGCAAGTTTCCAGGAGCTGCAGAAACGTTTGACTACAGTCCCAGTGCTGACACTGCCAGATATACGTAAGGATTTTCAAGTGTATTGCGACGCCTCTCGCTTAGGACTTGGAAGTGTGCTTATGCAGGACGGAAGAGTTGTTTCGTATGCCTCACGACAACTAAAGCCACACGAGTTAAATTATGCCACTCATGATTTGGAGCTAGCAGCCGTAGTGCATGCGTTGAAGACTTGGAGACATTGCCTTATTGGAAACCATTGTGGTGTGTACACGGATCATAAGAGTTTGAAGTACATTTTCACCCAGAAGGAAGACGAACTGAACCTTAGGCAGAGAAGATGGTTGGAGCTCATAAAGGATTATGACATGAAGCTTCACTATCATCCAGGAAAGGCCAACATCGTAGCGGACGCTTTGAGCCGAAAGAGTTATGCTAATACCCTAGTGAGCACGGGAATGCCGAAGGAGTTAGCAGAGGATCTCCGGGAACTTCGATTGGAGATTGTTCCTAGAGGTTTTGTTGTAACAATGGAGCTGCAGTCTACATTGTTGGGAAAAATTTGAGAAGCTCAGAAGGATGACAAAGAGATTGCCGAGATAAAGGAGAAAATGAGCGAAGGAAAGGCCAAAGTTTTCGTGCGGATGAACACGACACCTTATGGTTTGAGGACCGTGTTTACGTGCCCAATAACACAGAGATCATGAAGTTAATACTTCAGGAGGCTCATGACTCAGCATACTCGATACACCCTGGAAACACCAAGATGTATTTGGATTTGAAAGAATGTTTCTGGTGGACAGGGATGAAGAAGGATATCGCCGAGTATGTGGCCGTATGTGATGTATGTCAGAGAGTGAAGGCAGAGCATCAAAAGCCAGCATGATTGTTATAGCCTATGCCGATACCCGAATGGAAGTGGGATAAACTTGGCATGGATTTTATCACCGGATTGCCCAGGACCAAATCAGGATACGATTCTATATGGGTAGTGGTTGACCATTTGACCAAAGTGGCACACTTTATCCCAGTGAAAACAACTTATACCAGTGCCAAGTTGGCCAAGATATATATGACCAGGATCGTATGTCTGCATGGAGTTCCGAGGACCATCGTATCGGATAGAGGAACACAATTTACTTCAAAGTTTTTGCATCAGCTGCACCAGACTTTGGGAACGAGATTGGAGTTCAGTACATCATTTCACCCGCAAATGGATGGACAGACCGAGAGAGTCAACCAGATTCTGGAAGACATGTTGAGAGCCTGTGCGCTAGATTATGGATCTAGTTGGGTTGACAATCTGCCTTACGTAGAGTTCTCATACAACAATAGTTACCAAGCAAGTTTGAAGATGGCACCGTCCGAAGCCCTGTATGGACGAAGGTGCAAAACACCATTGAGATGTGGGATGAAGTTGGAGACCGACAGTTGTTTGGACCAGACTTGATCAAAGAGTCTGAGGAGAAGGTTAAACTGATTTGAGATAGACTGAAGATAGCTCAGTCCAGACAGAAGAGTTATGCGGACTCAAAATGCAAGGAGGTAATCTATGAAATTGGAGATAGAGCATATCTGTGAGTATCACCTTTGCGAGGAGTGAAACGTTTTGGAGTTAAGGGAAAGTTAGCCCCGAGATTTGTAGGACTGTATCGTGTTTCAGAACAGATGGGAGAAGTGGCCTACAAGTTGGAGTTACCTGGAGGACTGTCAGGAGTTCACGATGTGTTTCACGTTTCCCAGTTAAAGAAGTGCCATGCTGAGATGGCCGACATACCGCTAAGAGATACCATACCGTTGGAGGCGATTCAGTTGGACAATGACTTGACTTATGAGGAGAAGCCAGTCAAGATTTTGGAGTTTGCCAGCCGAGTCACCGACAACAAGGTTATTAAGTTTTGCAAAGTTCAGTGGAGCCATCATACCGAGGACGAAGCCACATGTGAATGAGATGATGATCTTCGCAAAGACCACCCACACCTATTTTCTAGCCAACCCGAATCTCGAGGGCGAGATTCATCTTAAGGGGGGGTAGGTTTGTAACATCCCAAATTTCCAATTTGGAATGTTATACATAGATCATTCTTGCATATCATATGTTATTGCTTTTCGTCTCGCGATCCTCGAAATCCTAAGCAACTCAAGGACCCTCGGAGAGAGTTGGGGATTTCCCCGGTTTTCAAATTTGAATTTGTCAAATTTTGAAACGAGGATTTTGGTTTTAATTATTTTTCTCTCCGAAAATATTTCATATTAAAATATATGAGAGGAGATAATATGACTTCTCCAAAATAATTGAAATATTGGAGAAAAATATTAAAATCAATATTTGTTTTTATTTGGTTTTTATTTGCAATTTTGTTTGCATTAGAAAAATTGCATGTTTTCAAAATTGCATTTTAGGGCCAAGAAAATGTTCATCTCGTTCTAAATATTTCATTTAGACGGTGAAAATTTGTTTTGGCATTTTTAGATTTTTATTTTATTTTCTAGGTTTTTTTAGTTTTGGCGGAATTATTTTAAAAAAAAGTGTGCACGCTAACTGGGTCGAAGCCCAGCCGCCGGCCCGTCCCCTCCCGCGCGCCGTCTCCAACAGGAGACCGGCCGCGCCGCCGCCGCCCGACGCGAGGAGTCCGACTCGGACTCCCCCGCTGCCCTTGCCCCCTCCCCAAGGCACACACCCCCTCCTTATATACTCCCCCCGCCGCCACCACCACCCACCACCGCCGCCTCGCCTCGCCCCGCAGCCCAAGCCGCCGCGCCACCGCTTGCGGCATCGCGCCCGCGCCGCTGCCGCGCCGTGCCGACGCCGCCGCCTCGCCCGCTGCCGCGCCTCACCTCGCCGTGGCCGCCGTGCCTCGCCGGACCGACGAGGTAGTCACCGGTTTTTTTAAAAGAAAACCTATCCGGTTTTTTTAAGAAAACCCTAACTCGTTTTTTTCGGTTCGTCGGTTTTTCCCGGTTTTTCTTTTTAGCAGATGTTCGTCCAGACATTCGTTTTAACGAACGGTTTTCACCCGTTAGTCACAGATAATGAACGCTCGTTCGTTAGCCTGTTCGTCAGTTTTCTTTTATCGGATTATTCCGCGATTATTCCTGATCACGATTTCTGATCAGATTTTCATTCTAGTTTATCTTTTCACTCGTTAGTCAGAATCAAGCGATTCAAGCGCCTGGATCTTCGTCTTGAGACCCTTTTTCCGCTTAACCAACTTGAACAAGCTTTTACTATTGTAAAATTTGACCTAGGTCCAGATTAGTAAATGGATCGTGTTTCTTTCGCCGTTTGAGTTTCGTTGCTCCATTTGATTTGATTCTTTTTGCAAACCGGAGTTCTTAAGTTGAACTTTCTGGTTAAATCTTCTTATTTGAGATTTACCCGTGCTTCTTTGCTTGATTGCTTATGTATGCTATTGTTTGTTTGCGATAGAATTTTCAGAGTGCGAAGCGTGTTATTTGGAGTCTCTAGGTTTCACGGATCGTCAGCAAGGCAAGTAACACTTTGATCATACCCCTTTATCACCCAGTTTTTATGCATTAGTTTCAAATCCTCAAACATTGCATGGTTAGGATGTCATAAACATGTGGGTTGGGAAGTAGTTGATGAGGTAGAACCTATTGCCCTATTACATTCAAACCCTTGGGAGTTACTTCTGCGCGTTGCTTATATTGCTATGTTATGCTCGTAGACGTGGTTTGGGAGAGTGAAATCCATGACAGATGTGAGATTGTTAATTAATGGTTCAACTTAAGGTGGCAACTTAAATACACATCTGGGTGGATTGAGGCACCTGGAGTACCCAGTGTTGCATGTATTTTTTGGAAATCCCGGAGTACCCGTGTGATCTTCCTATGGACCGCCACCCAGGCTCAAAGGGAACTGAGATTATTCATGCTAGAAACTTCTGTGTGTAGCCACAAACTATTATGGGCTCTAGCATAGTTGAGTAAGTTACGTGAATCTCTTGAAGAGGTGGATCAGCATGTAGTGGGTTGTAGGTTTGGTATGGTCTGTCCGGAGTAGAGAGTTAATGTTTTCGAAAGACTGTGTCTCGGTCATCCGTTTCTCAAACATCATGTAGTGCGAGAAATTCAACGGAGGCGGTCGAGTCTTGTGGGGAAAAGTGCGCAAACCTCTGCAGAGTGTACAAACTAATCATGATTAGCCATGTCCCCGGTTATGAACATCTTGAGTATCTAGTACTTGGAGTATCTTAAGTATCTCATCACTCTAAATTAATATTGTTGGGTTGATAATTACCTTAATTGGGATTGAGTTGGAGGAACCTTCTCAATGATGTTTCAACTACCATGATAGTTAATTTAAAATCTATTCCTTTGTTGTAGGGAAAAATTGGCTTTTCGCAAAACTATAACCATAGAGCTTTCCACCAGCAAAAAATGCATGTAGTGATAGCATTATTCTATTCTTGCTCTACCGTGTTACTTTGCCAGCATATTCCATGTGCTGACCCATTTTCGGGCTGCAACGTATTATGTTGCAGACTTTTCAGACGAGGAGTAAGGTTCGTTTGGTCGTTGCCGTGCAGCTCAGCTATGCCGTTGGAGTTGATAGACTCACGTTATCTTCCAAGCCTTCCACTGTTATAGTATTAGATGGCCTTAAGCCATATTTATTGTAATAAGTTCTCTTTGGAGACATTCGATGTAATAAGTGTGTGATTGCTACTCTGTTATAAATCCTCGAGTACTGTGTGTGTCAGCATTACCGATCCAGGGATGACACTGAAGCACAGAGACTTGACCGTTTGAGGTCGAGTCGCTACAGGTTGGTTAGATGACTATGATGATGATGAGTATGACTTGTTATTATGATAACGAGTAGAAGTTGTATGATGATGATGAGTATGACTTGTTATCATGATACCGATGATGAGTTATTTATTATTATGATCGATGATGCATGATGCTAAGTTGTTATATGAGCATGATGAGTTATTATATATATATATATATATATATCAGTAGGTGAAATGAATATGGATTAAATTCAAGTGGAGGTAACATGTGGTGCATGTCGAAAGTACTACTAATTCAAACTAGGTCATGGTCACCTAATCAACGTTCATTTCACCCACTGTATATATAATAATTAATCATGGTCATAAAATCATATGATGAAAGTACTCTATATAAAACCTATAACGAAAATAAGCCGCATTTTCAAAAATACAAGAAAAGTTAGCCGCGACGCTTTTCAAAAGAAACGCTACTGCTACTTACTATTATGAGTAGCACTTTCCCAAGAAAAGCGCTACTGCTAACTAGGTATAGCAGTAGCGCTCGCTTTCCAGCGCTACTGCTACCAGTTAGCTATAGCGCCTTAGTGGTAGCGCTTGTAGAAACACTACTGCTACACATTTGGGGTACAAAGCGCTACTGTTAACTAGGTATAGTGTCAACTTACAATCGATTATTTGTTCATTTTCATTCTACCAAGTAACACTGGGGATTCAATAAGTAGAAAAAATGCATCCTTGACAACGTCAAGTTATGGACTACTTTGTTTTCTTCATCTTTTGCTTGAGTTTGCCAAGTTGGCCACACCTTCACAACGTCACACATCATCTTCTCTTATTCCAGCGTATGTATGTTTACACGATTGCAGCGCTTCGTAAAAATTAGTCATGCATTAATCCCTCGGTGTAGATGCTATTTTCTCTTCCGGGTAGTTCTGCCTCACCTCGTGTAACGCCCTCGATGCGGCTATATCTCCCACGTGTTGAAGCACGACTTAGAGGCATAACCGCATTGAAAGCAATGTCGCAAGTGAGGTAATCTTCACACAACCCATGTAATACATAAGGGAAAGAGATACATAGTTGGCTTACAATCGCCACTTCACACAATTACATGAATAAAGCCTTACATCATCCAGATACAATCAAGGTCCGACTATGGAACCAAAATGAAAGAAGACTACCCCAAATGCTACATAGATCCCCGGTCGACCCCAACTAGGCTCCCCTACTGATCAACTAGAATGAAACAACACAAAGGACAAGATCTTCATCGAGCTCCTCCTTGAGCTTGGTTGCATCATCTGCACGATATCATCGGCACCTGCAAGATAGTTTTGGAAGTATCTGTGAGTCACGGAGACTCAGCAATCTCATACCCTCGCGATCAAGACTATTTAAGCTTATATGGGTAAAGGTAAAGGTACGAGGTGGAGCGGCAGCAAGCGACTAGCATATATGGTGGCTAACATACGCAAAAGAGAGCGAGAAGAGAAAGCAAAAGCACGGTCGAACAACTATGATCAAGAAGTGATCCTAGAACAACCTACGTCAAGCATAACTCCAACACCGTGTTCACTTCTCGGACTCCGCCGAGAAGAGACCATCACAGTTACACACGCGGTTGGTGCATTTTAATTAAATTAAGTTTCATGTTATCTACAACCGGACATTAACAAATTCCCATCTGCCCATAACCGCGGGCACGACTTTCGAAAGTTCAAATCCCTGCAGGGGTGTCCCAACTTAGCCCATCTCAAGCTCTCACGGTCAATGAAGGATATTCCTTCTCCTAAGACTATCCGATCAGACTTGGCATCCAGGTTACAAGACATCTCGACAATGGTAAAACAAGTCCAGCAACACCGCCTGAATGTGCCGACAAATCCCGATAGGAGCTGCACATATCTCGTTCTCAGGGCACACTCAGATGATACTAGCTACGAGTAAAACCAACCCTCAAGTTTCCCCGAGGTGGCCTCGCAGGCAGCTCAGTTTGGACCAACACTCAGAGGAGCACTGGCCCAGGGAGGGTTAAAATAAACATGACCCTTGAGTCTGCAGAACCCAAGGGAAAGAAAAGGCCAGGTGGCGAATGGTAAAACCAAGGTTGGGCATTGCTGGAGGAGTTTTATTCAAGGCGAACTGTCAAGGGCTTCCCATTATAACCCAACCGCGTAAGGAACGCAAAATCCGGGAACATAACACCGATATGACGGAAACTAGGGCGGCAAGAGTGGAATAAAACACCAGGCATAAGGCCGAGCCTTCCACCCTTTACCAAGTATATAGATGCATTAATTAAATAAGAGATATTGTGATATCCCCACATATAAATATGTTCCAACAAGGAACAACATATCCATGTTCCAACAAGGAACAAACTTCATCTTCACCTGCAACTAACAACGCTATAAGAGGGGCTGAGCAAAGCGGTAACATAGCCAAACAACGATTTGCTAGGACAAGGTGGGTTAGAGGCTTGGCTTAACAATATGGGGGGCATGATAAGCAAGTGGTAGGTATCACGGCATAGGCATAGCAAAAGAGCGAGCATCTAGCAAGCAAAGATAGAAGTGATTTCGAGGATATGGTCATCTTGCCTGAAATCCCGTAAGGAAGAAGAATGAGTCCATGAAGAAGACAAACAGACGTAGTCGAACGGGTCCTCACAAACGCGACGTTATCGAAACCAACCCGAAGAAGCAACACCGGAAAGAAGCACACAACATAGTAAACAAACAACACATGAACATGGTATGATATGCGGGATGCGGTATGCGGTGCATATGCATGATTTGAAAAGGAATGATTGAACCTGGCCTCAACATGGAAATCCAAGAGTGCCACTGGAAAGGTGAGGTGATTTCGATTGAAATCGATATAAAGATCACCGGAATCGGATGCACGGTTTGGAAATGGCAAGCAAAACAAATATAGCACCGGTCTGCGATAAACAACAAGTAGCCATCTAAATGCATCAAGTAAAATATACTACAACACTCAAACATGGCAACAAAATACATGGCAGTGATCCACTCATGATGCTTGACAAAAGATGAACACTGAGCTATGGCTAAATCATCCATTAGCAGGTTCAAACAAGCATGGCAAAAGTGCAAATGATATCAGGTTTCAGACAATGAAATTAACACAAGTCTGGAATTTATCATCAGGAAGCACACTTTAGAGCATGAAAACTACATGCTACAGGAACTTAACATGGCAAGGCAAGGCATGGCATGAAGCTACTCAAAGCACTTAACAAAAGTCCCTTAGTGACCTTGAGCCAAAAGGGATCGGAAAATACAACTGCAAGCATGTGAACATGGCAAAAATATAAACAGATTCAGACTTAGTGAAAAACTGGAGCATGCAAATCAGTTAACGAGTAGGCATGTTTACGAGCTCGATGCACTCACTACAGAGCATGGCATGACAAACCAAACATTCACCCATCAATAAGACATGGCATAGAAGCTAGAAATGGCAAGAATAACAACATAGCATGCATGGATCAATAGTAACATCCTCAGCAAAATCGCTAAACATGTCAACAATCTGCCAGGATCATTTTATAGCAAAAGTAGAGCTCGATTGACTCAAGCTAGGTGCTCCATAAATGCAAACAAAGACATGCATGGATAGAGAACCACAATATTAACAAAACATCCTTACTGATCATCCTCAAAAGAGGTACGAATCACTAGGAAACAACATGAACATATGGCATAACAACAAAATCAGGATAAGGACTTAGTGAAAAACTAAGTCCCTGAAATCAGCATTACCAATTATGCTACTTTGCAAGCTTGTGCTAGTCACCACAAATATCACAAAAATACATGGCAAGCACCCCTGTAAAGATGGCATGACATATAACAAAACGCATATAGAGCTCAGGATCATAGCATGCACACATTAATCATGGCAAAAATGACAAAATGCCATTTGCTGAAACAGATCTGACATATTCCTCACATAGCCCTCTTCCAACAGCATTTCGGGCATCAAGATGAGCTCAAATGAAAATGATACAATGAGATAAAATGATGTACTCGTCGAGACAAACATTTTGATATGCTACACGCACGAATCGAAGCTACGGATGCAGAGTTATGACGTGATGAAAAATGCAAAATAATTAGGGCTACGGGAAGAAAGTCAACCGTCGAAGTGGATCCAGATCTGGATCGGTGCGGATTACGAGGATGGCTGGAGTTCCTGTTCACCGGAGGAGCTCGGGTCGCCGGAGTCGAAGGAGAGGCGGGGAGGCGAGGCGGCGCCGGCCGGTGAGCAGCTCCGGCGAGGCGGCACGGTGGTGCGGCGGCCTCGGGTGAGCTCAAGGCGGCGGGGCGGCGGAGCCGGACGGCGACCGTGGCCGGCGAAGGCGACGGAGGCGCGGCGGGCGGCGGTCGGCGACGAGGTGGCAAGCCGCTGAGGCGGCGCCGGCGCGGCGGAGGAAGAGCAAGGCGGCGGAGGAGCTCTCGGGCGCGGCACGGGGAGGCGAGGCCTCGGGCGGCGGCGGCGCACCGGGCCGGGGGGGGGATCTGGGCCTCCCGGGCCCGCGCGGGAGAGGC
Source organism: Triticum aestivum (assembly GCF_018294505.1). Lineage (NCBI taxonomy): Eukaryota > Viridiplantae > Streptophyta > Magnoliopsida > Poales > Poaceae > Triticum > Triticum aestivum. The sequence goes on from NC_057809.1 coordinate 454,403,313, forward strand.
GGCGACGCAGGGCCAGGTGGCGGCGCCTGAGTGGAGGAGGGAGGCGGCGGTGAAGTCGTGGCGCCTCACGATTGGCTGGAGTGATATGGCCGGCGAGATGGACGCGTCCGCCGGCGAGCGGACATGTCCGACGGCGCGGAGGGAGGTGAGATCTAGGGTTTCGTCCGCGAATTTTGACGGGGTGCACATATTTATAGGTAGAGGGAGCTAGGAGAGTTCAAATGAGGTGCGGTTTTCGGCCACGCGTGATCGAACGTCCGAGATGATGGAGGAGGTTTAGGTGGGTTTTGGGCCAAATTGGAAGGGTGTTGGGCTGCAACACACACGAGGCCTTTTCGGTCCCTCGGTTAACCGTTGGGATATCAAACGAAGTCCAAATGCTATGAAACTTGACAGGCGGTCTACCGGTAGTAAACCAAGGCCGCATGACAAGTCTCGGTCCAATCCGAAAACGTTTAACACCCGCACACGAAAAGAGGTAGAAAGGGACATCGGGTGACATAGGAGCGCCGGATTGCAAAACGGACAACGGGGAAAATGCTCGGATGCATGAGACGAATATGTATGCAAATGAAATGCACATGATGACATGATATGAGATGCATGACACGCAAGCAATGACAAGGTAACAACAACGAATAACTGGAGGACACCTGGCACATCGGTCTCGGGGCGTCACACCTCGGCTCGTCTTCCTCACCTCTTTAGGGCAAATGACTGAATTCCGAGCAAGGAATTTCTAAATTTGAGAGTATTCTTTGTTGCATGTTTTTATTTTTTTCTAATGTGTTTTTATCAGGCAAACATTCAGCTAACAGTAGAGAAAACTTCCTGAAAATGGATGCAAATTAGAGGAAACATGCCAGATTATAGGCCAGCCTTGACAATGGCTAGATAAACATTGCAAGAAGTTGCTCATGCTGTGTGGACTTGTAGTAATTTTGTGATACATATTCAACATATTATATTGTTTTTTTTTGAGGATTTATATTGGTTTTGTTGACGGAAAGGAAATTGAGTTAGGCTCTCAAGAGTCAAGACATATGGCATGGGGCATTCAACCATATACCATACACATATATTTATTTAAAAAAATACATGCATTGCCCATGTATGATGCTTAACAAAATTAGGATTAAGCCCAATAAAGTTTTAGGTTGAGTTGATTTTTTATAGAATGATCTGCATATATGACCCATGCATATATAACGCTCTCCTGTTGCAACACACTGACACTTACCTAGTACTAAGCCTAAAACAACTATTACGAGTACATATTAGTCACGGTTACTATTTGCACATGTTTGCAGAGTCCTACAATTTTGCTTACTATTTATACTTGCTTGCAGGGCAGCGTCTTACAAATTTGATCATCTACCCTTCCACTGTAGTAGCTCAGTGACAAAGAAGGTGCACGTTTGTTCAGAAATCCACACAAAATTAGCAAATCCATTGTTTTTCTTTCTCTGCAGTGGAAGATAGATATGCTCCCAAATTCGGAACTCGTTCATCGTTTCTGTGGACATGGGCAGCGCGCCGCCCTGCACCATCCGACTTGCCAAATATCTCGAGCGACCCCACCTTCTGACTCACGCCCCTGCTCTCACTGACAACGAGGAGCTCGTCCCCACCAATCCCGTTAACCCCCCTCCCTCTCCGCCGGCTCCGTGCCATATCTCCACGGAACGGATAAGCCACTGAAATCCAAGAAACGTCGCAGCTTTCTACTGAGAATGGGCCCACAAACACGCGGCCCACGAATGGGACCCTTGCATCAGTGAAATAATACGTGCACCTCTCGGTGACCGCAGGTTATTCACCCGAACAGGATTTAACAGCCCGGCGTGACGGCGAGACACGCAGGCAACGGCGACACCCTTCGCTCCCCGTCTCGGTTCGTCTCGTCCTCTGCCTTCCTCTGTTCCTCATCTCCCCACCTCACTCCGCCCGCCCTCCCCACCGATTCCTCCACGCGAGGTCCTCGAGCTGCCCCCATCCTCCCGGTCGCGAATCTAGGTTCGGGGCCCGCCCCCCTGCCTCTCCCATGGCCTCCGCCGCCGCCGCCGAAACCCTCGTCTCGCTCCCCATCGTGCCCCCCTCCCGGTCGCTCCTGCGCCCCCTCTGCAGGCGACCTGCTTACAGAGGCAGCGCCGCGTCGGTCCGCCTGTCCGCCGTGCCGCCCCGGGGCCTCGGGTTCGCCCTCATCCATCGCCGCATTCGCTGCCCGCCGGCGGCGCGCGCCAACGTCGAGCGCGACGGCGACGGCGCCTCCGGGTCAGGGGAGGCCTCGTCCACCGGGGACGGCGACCGCGACGCGGCGGCGGAGCAAGGAGGTGATAGCGCGGGCACGAGCACCACCAGCGCGGCCGCGACGCCGCCGTCGTCACCGCCCTCTTCGTCCAAGAGGGGGGAAAACAAGTGGCGCCGGCGGGTGGCTAAGGGCGGCGGTGTTGGCCGATGGTTTTGGGAGCCCATAGTGCAGGGCCGGGAGATGGGGTTCCTCCTGCTACAGCTCGGGTTTGCCATATTCGCCCTCCGCATGCTGCGGCCGGAGATCACGTTGCCTGGCTCAGAGCCCCGGCCGCAGACCACTTACATCAGCGTCCCCTACAGCGACTTCCTGGCGAGCATTGATAAGGACCAAGTGAAAAAGGTTGAGGTGGATGGGGTGCACGTTATGTTCCGGCTCCGTCCAGAGGTTGAGGCCAGCGTGGTGGAGCAGCCACAAACACAAGCAGATGGCGTTGCTGATGCTGCCATTTCGAGGAGAATCGTCTTCACAACCACACGACCAGTGGACATTAAGACTCCATATGAGAAGATGGTGGAGAATAGTGTTGAGTTTGGGTCGCCAGATAGGAGGTCCGGCGGCATGCTCAATTCAGCTTTGGTAAGGCATTTCAGCTGAAAGTTATCTGTGTTACACCTTACACGTTTGATTATTGTGGCTTGAAAATTGTTGCAAGCATAGCATTTTAGGCCATTAGTGACATGTCAATAGGAAACAGGGGAAATATGATTTACTACATATGGTGACGGAGATTGTAGAATTAGAGATGGCGTTTAGTTTAAATAAGGAGGAATAATTTGTAATGTTATTTCCTTTAGTATGGTTTGTTTCAGCAATCTAGATTTTATATATGTTAACTAGTTAGATGTGACGTACTGGCAATGAAGGAGAAAAAGAAAACCAGTGTTTTGTTATGTGTCAATACTTAGAGATGCTCGCAAGAGATTAGAATCCAATATTTTTTTTGTTCTGCTTGAAACAAAAGCATAACATTTGTTCAATTCTCCCAGCGGCTGCTTTTTATAGCAAGCAAACAGGAGTACTTGTTGCTAAATTTTGTTAGTATGTACTCCATAACTACATATTTAATCAACCCTACAATCGTTGTGTATGCTCTTTGCGGATGATGTGGTGCTAGTTGACGATAGTCGGACGGGGGTAAATAGGAAGTTAGAGTTATGGAGACAAACCTTGGAATCAAAAGGGTTTAGGCTTAGTAGAACTAAAACTGAGTACCTGATTTGCGGTTTCAGTACTACTAGGTGTGAGGAGGAGGAGGTTAGCCTTGATGGGCAGGTGGTGCCTCAGAAGGACACCTTTTGATATTTGGGGTCAATGCTGCAGGAGGATGGGGGTATTGATGAAGATGTGAACCATCGAATCAAAGCCGGATGGATGAAGTGGCGCCAAGCTTCTGGCATTCTTTGTGATAAGAGAGTGCCACAAAAGTTAAAAGGCAAGTTCTATAGGACGACGGTTCGACCCGCAATGTTGTATGGCGCTGAGTGTTGGCCGACTAAAAGGCGACATGTTCAACAGCTAGGTGTGGCAGAGATGCGTATGTTGAGATGGATGTGTGGCCACACAAGGAAGGATCGAGTCCGGAATGATGATATACGAGATAGAGTTGTGGTAGCACCAATTGAAGAGAAGCTTGTCCAACATCGTCTGAGATGGTTTGGGCATATTCAGCGCAGGCCTCTAGAAGCTCCAGTGCATAGCGGACGGCTAAAGCGCACGGAGAATGTCAAGAGAGGTCGGGATAGACCGAATTTGACATGGGAGGAGTCCGTTAAGAGAGACCTGAAGGATTGGAGTATCACCAAAGAACTAGCTATGGACAGGGGTGCGTGGAAGCTTGTTATCCATGTGCCAGAGCCATGAGTTGGTCGCGAGATCTTATGGGTTTCACCTCTAGCCTACCCCAACTTGTTTGGGACTAAAGGCTTTGTTGTTGTTGTTGTTGTGTATGGAACTGGTGATGGATTTCTTCACATGAAAAAAAGATAAATTGAACCCCAGTTTTATATGTGAACTTATGTACCTAGCCTAATACAGGAATATGCAATCCTTAATTTGATCCACAAAATAGAAATTTCGCAGACTCCAAACAATGTACCGATGCGTGTTGATAGGCGCAAGGGGTAATCTTGTAAGATGTTTGTGTATGTTTACATTGCTCAGTGTTCATGTCCACGTGTACAAGTCTCTCTTCAACCTGTGCTTTTGGCCCTAATTACACTCTTATATTGTGCAGGTGGCTCTTATTTATGTTGTATTAATTGCAGTAGTTCTTCAGCGACTGCCAATAAGCTTTTCTCAGGTACTGACATGTGTTTATATTTTTCTACCCCAGTCAACTGGTGAATATGGTCTTTAAATTTGATTTTTTTATAGACATTATTATTTCTTGTGTATTACCAGCAATCAACAGGCCAGCTGAGGAATCGAAAGAATTTGAACTCTGGTGGGGCAAAAGTTTCAGAAACTGCCGATATAGTTACATTCGCTGATGTGGCTGGAGTTGACGAGGCCAAAGAAGAGTTGGAAGAAATTGTGGTATGGGTTTTATGATGACTTGTTACTGGTAATCTTGTATTCTAGTATGTGCAGTGATGTTCTGGTCTATCTATTGATTGGAGGAAAATAACCTGGTTTTATCTTTTCATTATGTTCAGGAGTTCCTAAGGAACCCAGAAAAATATATTCGTCTTGGTGCACGTCCTCCTCGAGGTGTCTTGTTGGTTAGTTCTGCATTTATTTATAGTAGTGAGTGTTGCTTGGTTATTGCGTTTGTTACTTACAGTGCAATCCTTTTTACAGGTGGGCCTTCCAGGAACTGGAAAGACACTCCTTGCTAAAGCTGTAGCAGGGGAAGCGGAAGTTCCTTTCATAAGTTGTTCTGCAAGTGAATTTGTGGAGCTATATGTAGGCATGGGAGCAGCTCGAGTACGTGAACTATTTGCTAGGGCCAAAAAGGAATCACCGTCAATTATTTTTATTGATGAGGTAATCTAGCATTTGTGGATATAATTACTTGTTTTCTATTCAGATGCATGCTAACCCTTTGCATTCGGCTGCTCTTTGTAGATTGATGCCGTGGCAAAAAGTCGTGATGGCCGGTACCGTATCGTCAGCAACGATGAGCGTGAGCAGACACTAAATCAACTGCTCACGGTAGGATAATAACAATAGTTTCTTACTTTTCAGTCTTTACTTCCATGGCACCCTATTCTTTGTTTGGCCATTGTTAATTTTCTCTTTTTTTAGGAAATGGATGGTTTTGATACCAACTCAGCTGTCATTGTACTTGGAGCAACAAACAGGGCAGATGTTTTGGATCCTGCCCTTCGGCGCCCAGGGAGATTTGACCGTGTAGTCACGGTTAGCTTTTATTCTCAAACAAGTGTATCACTTGCTTCTTAGTTTTCAGATGTGACAGACATTTTCATGACAGGTTGAAGCTCCCGATAAATTTGGAAGAGAATCTATCCTGAAAGTTCATGCGAACAGAAAAGAGCTTCCCCTTGGTAAAGATGTAGATCTCAGCGGCATTGCTGCAATGACAACTGGTTTTACAGGGTAACAATTTCTCTTCTAGTTAATCTTTTTAACCATGTACCACTTTCCATTTGACTTGTGTGTACCCTATGCAGGGCAGACCTTGCTAATTTAGTGAATGAAGCTGCTTTGTTGGCTGGAAGATCAAATAAAGAAATAGTGGAAAAGATCGATTTCATCAGCGCGGTTGAGCGCTCTATAGCTGTATGTTTTTCTGTTATCTCAAATCTCGTTCTATTACTTTCTTTATTGAAGTAGAATATGATGTGTATGCAGTCCCAACTATATTGTATTCAGCTTCAAGTTATATCTATCTTAGTCCTTAACTGTGCAATGCGCAGAGGATTACATAAAGTGCAATTGCCCAACATACATAGTATGGATATCTAAACAGCACCATCTGTAAAACTGTGTTTGTTATGTGGGGTGTTCCGTACAAATGTCGGACTAAACCAAAATCTGATTAGAATCAACTTAGGACCAAGTTGTATTTGTGCAGGATTGAATCCCTGGTGGAGGTGTGTTCCTGTTTGTTTCTGATTGAGTCTTTACTTTCCTTGTGTTAAAATTGGTCATCTCCTATATAAGGAGCAGGAGTGTGTACTAGGACTTCAGGAAATAATTCAGTAGTTCTGGAATCCCTAATCTCCTTCCCTCCTCCTGAATCCCCCCTACCCTTCTCTGCCAGCGCCGGCCACGGGGCCAAAGCAGCAGCCGGTAGGGCCGCGCTCCCCCTGGCCATGGAATTGCACTAAGGACCAGAGGCTCTTCCAGTCCTGCGGGTCTTTTTGGGTTCTGTTTTGGTTAAAAACGGCAGTTAACGATAACACACAAAGAATATTCAAAATTGTGTCCAGAAGTGATTTTTATATGCAAACTGCCCCCTTAGAGTATGCAATCAAGCAAACAGTGCATTTTGTCTGTTAAATGCTTAACTCATGTATGGTGAATTTTACCTATTCACATCCATGCTGGTTTTGTGGTAGATTTCTTTGGGAGAAAAATACATTTGGTGGCACTCAAATATCACTTTGGTGGGGGAGTGGATGTTTAATCCCACCACCTGGGTTCAAGTCTCCGTGGACTCAGTTTAAGGGTCTCTGCAGTTTCCTTAAAGGAAAACATTAGTTTAGTTCTTGGCACTAAACTTCTCCAGTACACTTTTTAGCATAAAATTCTAACCCCCCATGCATTCTGAACTATGCATTTAGCGTGTTTTCAATAATTTTTCCTAGCCAAAACATGTACGACATACGGGTCCTTTATGTAGCACAACCAACTTGATCCACAAGTCAGATCTGAATACAAACTCAGCATGTACCAAAGGTAATTAAGATTTAAGACCTTTCCTAATCTAGCAGGTTCCCTGTCCACGCACGTCACATGCACATATCATGCTGCAACTACTGCTAGTCGTATCCTTATTCCTTAAGGGATACTAGCTGCACAATACTAATCATCTCTATTGTATGAGTTGTGCCCTCAGGGCATGGCCTTATTGTTGTTCTTTGCTCTATTTTGATGTTGCCGTGAGAGATAGATGTTCCTGTTATTAGTCATTATAGTTCTCTATGCTACTGTGAAGTTAACTGTGAAGTCTATTTCTTAGGGCATAGAGAAAAAACATGTAAAGCTGAAGGGCAATGAAAAGGCTGTTGTTGCACGGCATGAAGTTGGTCATGCAGTTGTGGGAACTGCTGTAGCAAATCTGTTGCCAGGCCAGCCACGTGTGGAGGTTTGAATTGAAACAACTATTGATAAGAACAGTCGGTATAATTCTAAATTGGTCTTACTTTCTTTCGCTGTTTATTTTCCTAGAAATTGAGTATACTGCCGAGGTCAGGAGGTGCATTAGGCTTTACATACACTCCTCCCACGACAGAAGATAGATATTTGCTCTTTGTTGATGAACTGCGGGGACGTCTGGTAACGCTTCTGGGTGGGCGGGCAGCAGAGGAAATAGTTCTAGCAGGACGGGTTTCTACTGGGGCACTTGATGACATCAGGCGTGCAACTGACATGGCTTACAAAGCCGTGGCAGAGTATGGTCTTAATCAGCGCATAGGTCCAATATCACTAGCTACATTGTCAAATGGTGGGCTAGATGATTCCGGAGGCTCCCCATTTGGAAGGGACCAGGTCTGTCTCAAAGTTCCATACAATTGCAGATCAAACTATTAAGCTGCCTACTAAGCTCACATTGGAAAACTAATGACAGGGTCATCTGGTTGATCTTGTCCAAGGGGAAGTAAAAGCACTTCTACAATCAGCACTTGAAGTTGCTCTTTCAGTTATCCGTGCTAATCCAGCAGTTTTGGAAGGACTTGGAGCATATTTAGAAGGTAATTTGACATATTATCTGCCTATGTTTTTTATGGTGCGCTTTTCTTCATGAGCTATGCATCACAAAGGCTGTATGTCTAACTGCTCATCTCTATGATCCTTCCAGAGAATGAAAAGGTTGAAGGGGAGGAACTACAAGAGTGGCTTAAGTCTGTCGTTGCCCCAGAAGAATTGACCTCTTTTATCACAGGAAAGCAAGAACATGTTCTTCAGCTGGAAGTAGGCCTCTAGCATCAGGAGTATAAATTGGAGTCTTAGACTTGATTAATTTAACCTAGCGCCAACCGCTAAAACTCTGTAAATCCAGAGGGATTCAGTGAAAAAAAAAGTCCTCATGCCCAAGATGCTGTATATATATACGGTCGCGGTTGCCCTTGACTCGAGGAATTCCAGAAGTGATTATCGAGTTCTAACCTCCACAATATTGTAAGTCCATCTGTTTGCTCCTCTACAATGTTGTTATAGGGATTAGGCAGGTGGTGCACATGTAAAAGAACATTCTCTTTTCTTCATACATTCTTTTTTTTCAGCCCTCCCAGTGAAAGATTCATGTTACATTATCATGTCATCAAATATTAATAGAAAATAATTCATATACGGTTTGCATACAATATTCCTTGCCTTGGTATACTCGACTGTCCATCTGCATTACTTTGTTCATCTACCTGCGTCGGCTGTTATTTTGCTGAGCAGAATCGTTCACTTCTCATCATTTACGAGGTGCACTAATGCGAAATGATATTCCACTGGTGCTTTTTGAACTTTGAAGTGTTTTGTTTCTTCTCTGGAAAGAAGTCCTTTGGTTGTAAAGCAAGATGTGCATCTGAGGTTTTCTGATAGGAGATTCTCCGGTTTCTGTCTAGCCAGTCCATGCTGAATCGGTCATGAAACCTGAAGACATATATACTACGAAAACAAATTGCAATTGCTGTGTGGAACTCCTATAGTTTTTAACTGGAGTGTTCTTAAAAAACACTGATAACATGTCAAAACACTTGCATTTATTTCATTAGATGCAGCTTCCAAAAGGCCAAGGGTAGTGAAAACAGATTAGCAAACGACCAACATGTCATTCATTTTGTACTGCTGGCATCTGCTGCTATTCTCACACTTCCCTTTCGTTTGGCGTCTTCTAGATAGTTCTCGACTTTTGAGAAGCCCCAGCTAAAAGGTTATGGCTGAGCAGAGACATTAAGGGGCTTGGATTATTTTTTTTAAACTAGGCAAAAGATTTGCCATTTTCATTGATTAAGAGAGAAGGTTAACAATGTATGGCCAAATACAGTACATCATTCTCATGACATAATGTTACACAAATGTTTTGCTCCCGCGAGGCTCCAAAGCGAGCATTCCTCTTTAATCTTGGCGACCAACACTCTCACTGGAACGGCCATGTTGTGGAAAACTCTAGCGTTTCGCTCCTTTCATATTTCCCAGGAGATAAGCATCATCAGGGAGACAAGCGGCCTTCTCGATGGAGTTTGGTTGGTGGCATTTTGACTCCACCAATCCTTAACCGAATCCAGTTTGCTTAGTGGCATTTTGACTCCACCAATCCTTAACTGAATCCATATCAATCCAATCGTTGGGCTGGACATTGTGGAGCGCAAGCCAAGATTTAAATTTAGGACTGAACTTCACGTGCACAATCTAGCGCAAAAGAGCAATCCAAATGGTCAGAAGACAGAAGTGTAAGGATTTGCCAACTTTCCACCATCGGACTGAGTGCATCCAGCGGCTCAAGTTTTGAGTTATTCCCACACTATATAGGATTATAGATATAGATATTTTTTTTCTGAAACTTGGCGATTATAGATAATATGAATTCCACCAATAATTACGTCGGTGAGATGGAACTACAACGATTGCAGCGGTAGAGACGTCGACAGCAACTGGTTGGACGTGCAGATACTTCCAAGAGACCGCAGCCGGTATCCGCGACGGCATCTGTCCTTCTCGTCTACTCTGTTTTGGTTTTGGCGAAGTTCTGAAGCGCGAAGGCCATGGCCACCAGCAGGAGAGGCAGGGCGAGCTGCAGCACCGTGAGCCAGACGCCCTGGCCCGTGCTCGCGCGTGGCGCAGGAGCCGCCGCCCCCTTGGCGGGGAGGACGGCGCGGGCGAGCTTGGCCGGGACGGTGGCGGCGTCGACCTCCCCGATGCAGTACTGCGGCATCAGCTCCTTGGCGGAGTCCGAGTGGCCGATGTCCTCGAAGTCGGCCGTCGCGTCCTTGCCTGCACGCCCGTAAGACATGCCAAATCATTCCCGGCCACAACCAAGAGAAAACGATCCGTGAAAGCACGCGAGAGAAGACGAAAGGAGGGCTCACCGGTGCACGCCAGCAGGACCTCGTCGCCGCCCGGGTGCTCCTCCATGAAGGGCGTCACGTCGTACACCTGAGGCAGCGAGCAGAGGTAAATCATATGGCCAGATAACCCAGATCATGTGCGTCTACAAAAAATTCATCTGAAGGCAAGTGAAGTGGTGGTAGATGCAACGAGGGTTTATGACATGACGAACCGACCTTGCCGGAGATGATGAGCCAGCAATCCTTGCGTTGGCTGTGCTTGCGCACCTCTTGGAACGAGTACACCTTCCCTCCTCCCGCCATCGCAAGCAGCCTGCTTCCTTGCCTCGGAGTCGGAAATTCAAAGGGGACGAACAGAACCAGATCGAGGGAACCGGACGGAGTACTTTGGTTTGGAACTTCTGAATGGCGAGCGGTTCAGGCACCTGCGGCAGTGTATTTATACGCGAGCCGTGCGTGGTATCTGCTTGAGCTGCCCACCGTTTTGGGCCGGCTGCTGGCTGCTGTAGACGAGCGGGCGATGTGGACTGGACGCCGTAGAGCAGTTTGTTCTACGGTCTCTTCGGGTCAAAATAAAATATATGGATGGGCTGGACGGACGCAGTGCGGTCTCGTCACGTGTGGATGACCTGCGGTTCATCAGCGCTGTGATGGGAAGATCTCTCAGTAATTTCATGGCTCGTCAACGGTAACTCCACCGCGCTCGCACGGTCAAACTTTTTCATCATGTTAATAATCTCTTAGGCTAGTCATAGTGAAGAGTAACTTAGATTAGTAACATGCATATGTTACTAATCTATGTTACTATCTTCATAGTGAAGAGTAACACGAACGGCAAGTCTCTCCTCGGCTCTCAAGAAAAGGCTTAAGACTGTGAGTCCTCTCTCTTCCACTCATCAAAACACTACTACTTAGTATACTATCTGATCATCGATGTCACCGTCATCTTTATAAGCGCTGCTTTGCCTGACACACGGACGTGAGACTAAACCAGCGACTAAAACCAATCCTGAGCAGTGCGGTGTGATCCGATTGGTAAATGCCGTGCAAGTGTCAGCCAGCGACCAAACACGACACGTGGCAGATCGGTGACGACGCGACGGAACCGTGAAGAGTAGCACCACCGGAGTGTTGGTAACGGACACTAATCCAAGACTATCTGGTTTATAAGAGCATTTCTAGCCGTTCGCCCCCTCAGGACGCAAATCGCTCCCTGGGACGAGCCGGCGATACAATCGGCGCTGGAGGCGGTTTTGCGTCCAGTCGTCACCCCCAGTTCGCCCTCAGGCGCCGATATTGGCCTACTTTTCAGCCCTATTTCGGCGAATAAAGGGCACATATAGGCGACAATAGGCCCATATTCGACGTGGTTCGCCGTTGTTCGGCGTTCAATTATCCACATAAATTTTTTTATCACATATTTCATCATAGAAATATCAAATACTTCAACGAAATAGTACAACAACAAATAGTTCAATACAAATTATATAGTTCAATAAATAAAAATTCATATTTCATTACACGTCGCGTCCGGCGTCGCCCTTGAGCCTTCATAGGTGCTCTATCAGATCTTACTGCAGTTGATGATGCACATGTGGGTCTCGGATCTCCTGACGCATACTGAAATAGGCAGTCTAGGTTGCCTGTAGCTGGTGATCAACTTCGGCTAGAGAACCCTGCCTGTAGTATGGTTCAGTGTCAAACACTGGGTCTTCTTACTCGCTCTCGATGATCATGTTGTGCAAGATGACACAGCAAGTCATAATCTCCCATATTTGATCTTTCGACCAGGTCTGAGCGGGGTACCGAACAACAACAAATCGAGATTGGAGCACACCAAATGCCCGCTCGACATCCTTCCTGCAAGCCTCCTGAACCTTCGCAAACCAGGCGTTCTTGCCTCCTGGCACAAGGTTTGAGATCGTCTTCACAAATGTCGACTATCTTGGATAGATGCCATCAGCTAGATAGTACCCCTTGTTGTAGTATCCCTTGTTGTAGTGTCGCCCATTGATCTCGAAGTTCACCGGAGGAGAATGACCTTCAACAAGCTTGGCAAAGACAGGAGAGAACTGCAGCACGTTGATGTCATTGTGAGTTCCTGGCATACCAAAGAAGGAGTGCCAAATCCAGAGGGCCTGTGTGGCCACCACCTCAAGTACCACACTCCAACCTCCTTTGGCGCCTTTTTACATCCCCTGCCAAGCAAATGGGCAATTCTTCCATTTCCAATGCATGCAGTCGATGCTTCCAAGCATCCCAGGAAATCCTCTTGCTGCATTCTGTGCTAGGATCCGAGCAGTGTCTTCCGCATTGGGTGTTCTTAAGTATTGCGGTCCAAACACTGCCACTACTGTCCGATAGAACTTGTAGAAACACTCTATGCTGCTGGACTCGGCCATGCGCCCATAGTCGTCGAGTGAATCACCGGGAGCTCCGTATGCAAGCATCCTCATCGCTATCGTGCACTTCTGAATGGAGGTGAATCCAAGGGCGCCGGTGCAATCCATCTTGCACTTGAAGTAGTTGTCGAACTCCCGGATGGAATTCACAATCCCGAGGAAGAGCTTTCGGTCGGCTCATCCGATAACAGCGCCGAAATGTTTTCTCGCCGTGAAGTGGAGCATCGGCGAAGTAGTCGGAGTAGAGCATGCAGTAGCCTTCGAGACGATGCCGGTTCTTTGCTTTCACCCGCCCCGGCGCCGAGCCACCTCGCCGCTGTAACGCCCCGAGACCGATGTGCCAGGTGTCCTCCAGTTATTCGCTGTTGTTGCCATGTCATTTGCTTGCGTGTTGCATCTTGCCATGTCATCATGTGCATTGCATCTTCATATTTTCAAAACTTGCATCCGTCCGGGTTCCCCCAGATCCGTCCGTTATCCGTTCTGAGCCCAAACACACTTGCACGCGCCCGCGGCACGTCCGAAATATTATTTTATAAGTGGCCGGAAAATGTTCTCGGAATGGGTTGAAAGTTGGCGTGAGGTCTTATTTTAGTGTAGGAAGACCGCCTGTCAAATTTCATCGCGTTCGGAGTCCGTTTGATAGCCCAACCATTAACTATAGCGGCAATATAGCCGGTCTAACGTCGGACGTTTTCGGTCTCCGGAAACTGTGCCGGGCCCCCCCTCTCTCTCTTCTCCCCTCGCAGTCTCGCCACAGCCCACCTAGTCCATCCTCCTACCCCTCTTCGTGTCCGGAGTTGTCCGATGCGATCGCACGGTCCAAAACCCTCTCTGCTCAGTGCATCAAACCCCCTCGCGCGCGTCCGAAAAGTTGTCCCGGACCCGACCCGAGCAGTCGTCACCGTCGTGTCCGGATCATCCCCAGACGTCTACAAAACATCACCGTTTTCCTATTTGGACTCCCTAACTATTTTCTTCGCGACCGTCCGATTGCGATCGTAGGGACGTGATAGCCCTACCCAATTCCTACCTGCTATTTATAGTAGATGAAACCCTACCTAAACTAGCCAACCCTAATTTCTAGGGATCCTCCTCTGTCCAATCCCCGCCGCCGCCACTCTCTTTATTTTCAGCGCCGGACCAATCTAGCCAGCCGACAGCCTTCCCCCAACCTTGGGATTCCTCCCGATCCACCTCCACCCAACCAGATCGCTGTAGCCATCCACCTGCTCCATCCAATCCATCGATCCCTGCCTCCCCTGTTCGGTCCTTGCTACATCCGCAGCTCCCCTGCTCCCCTCGCGCTCGGGCACGCAGCCAGCCGAGTGCCCACCTCCAGATCGAGCAGGAGGCTTGATCTCGAGCTTCTCGAGACGCCGGTGACCAGGGCCCTCCCGCCGTGTCCCTTTTACTTCTCCTCCTTCATGTAATCTCTCTCTCCCTGTGGTCTCTCACATCATGATCTCTCTCTCTGCTTCACAGGAGCTTCGCCCGACTCCATGGCCGACGGCCCCCTCAAGCCCTGCGCCACCACACACCTCCCTGGACCGATTCCGGTCGACCTGCGCCGCCTCCATCCATTCCGGTCGCCTCCATCTTCCCGGAGCGCCAAGGCCGACGCCCCTCTGCTCGGCTCACCTCGTCGCTGCCTCCCCATGCCTATCGACCATCGGATCTGCGCCGCTCCACCGCCTCGTCTCCACCTCCCTGCCGCCTCGGATCCCGGTGACCCCCGTTCGTCGTTGCCGCGCCGAGACCCGCTGCCGCCTCGCCGTTGACCTCATCGCCGCGTTCTGTCTCTGTCGAGCAGAGGAAGAAGGAGCGGTTCCTCGTCGTCGAATTGACTGCAGGCCGACCCAGCGCGCCTCCTCTCGTGCCAAACCGCAGCCCAGCCGGTCCACCTCACCATCGAGCGGGCCAAGGCCCACTGGGTGAGGCCACACCCCAGCGCCCCACCTTTTGTTTTTTTTTCTGTTGGGCTTGTCTCAGTTTCGGCCCATATAGTGTTTTTCCCTGTCTGTGAATTTTAGCTATTATCCAGAGTTTGCCCGTTTTATAGAAAACCCCTTGTACTTCATGCATTTAATAACTCTTGATCTATGCATCATATGTTAAAACTCCAAATATGAAACTTGCTTAGAATTTCATCTAGTTTAATAATATGCAACTTTCATCCATGTTTGAAATGATTAAAATGCTGTTTGGTTAAATTTGTCCCTATGCCATGTTAAGATGATTTATTTCATAACTAAATAACCGTAGCTCGGTTTTAAATAATCTTTATATGTAAATGGGGTAGAAAAATGCCTAGATTATCATGATGGCTTTACTTTGCATGTTTAACAACTCTAAAATTGTGTTTAGGGTAGAACAGTACCAAACCTAATATTTGCATATGGGGATTTACCGGAATTGTTGTTCGTTGCTTCCGGCCTCATTTAAACTTGCCTAGATAGATAGTTTCATTATGCTTCACCTCTTGCCATGCTAACAACATTTAATCTTGTTGGGTACATAAACGAGAGTGAACTAAATAAGTCATGTGGTGTTCCGTCAATATGCAACTCGTTGCATATTGAGCTCCACTTAATTTGTAGGGTTGTTTGTGCACTTTGCCATGCCATGCCTCATTATACCGGACATGCATCATACTTGTTTGCGCATCGTGCCATGCTTATGTGATGTTTGTTTACTATGTTGTTTTCTTTCTTTCCGGTGTACTTCTTCTCGGTAATCCGGTAACGTTGCGTTTGTGAGGATACGTTGGCTACGACCGTTTGTCTTCTTCATGGACTCGTTCTTCTTCCTTGCGGGATCTCAGGCAAGATGACCATACCCTCGAAATCACTTCTATCTTTGCTTGCTAGATGCTCGCTCTTTTGCTATGCCTATGCTACGATACCTACCACTTGCTTATCATGCCTCCCATATTGCTAAGCCAAGCCTCTAACCCACCTTGTCCTAGCAAACCGTTGTTTAGCTATGTTACCGCTTTACTCAGCCCCTCTTATAGCGTTGTTAGTTGCAGGTGAAGATTGGAGTTTGTTCCTTGTTGGAACATGGATTTTACTGTTGGGATATCACAATATCTCTTATTTAATTAATGCATCTATATACTTGGTAAAGGGTGGAAGGATCGGCCTTATGCCTGGTGTTTTGTTCCACTCTTGCCGCCCTAGTTTCTGTCATATCGGTGTTATGTTCCTGGATTTTGCATTCCTTACACGGTTGGGTTATAATGGGAACCCCTTGACAGTTTGCTTTGAATAAAACTCCTCCAGTAAGGCCCAACCTTGGTTTTACCATTCGCCACCTAGCCTTTTTCCCTTGGGAGTCGCGCATCCCGAGGGTCATCTTTATTTTAAACCCTTGGGCCAGTGCTTGTCTAAGTGTTGGTCCAACCCAGAGCACCACGCAGGGCCGTCCCTTGGCAACTTGGGTTACGTTGGCTCCCGTACGCTTAGATTATCCGGTGTGCCCTGAGAACGAGATATGTGCAGCTCCTATCGAGATTTGTCGGAACAGCGGGTGGTCTTGCTGGACTTGTTTTACCATTGTCGACGATGCCATGTAACCAGGATGCCGAGTCTGATCGGATTGTCTTGGGATAAGGAATATCCTTCGTTGACCGTGAGAGCTTGTGATGGGCTAAGTTGGGACACCCCTACAGGGATTTGAACTTACGAAAGCCGTGCCCGCGGTTATGGGCAGATGGGAATTTGTTAATGTCCGGTTGTAGAAAACCTGAAGTTGATCTTAATTAAAATACATCAACCGCGTGGGTAACCGTGATGGTCTCTTCTCGGCGGAGTCCGGGAAGTGAACATGGTGTTGGAGTAATGCTTGACGTAGGTTGTTCTAGGATCACTTCTTGATCATAGTTGTTCGACCGTGCTTTTGCCTTCTCTTCTCGCTCTCATTTGCGTATGTTAGCCACCATATATGCTAGTCGCTTGCTGCAGCTCCACCTCATACCTTTTACCCTTCCTATAAGCTTAAATAGTCTTGATCGCGAGGGTGTGAGATTGCTGAGTCCCCGTTGTTGGAAATATGCCCTAGAGGCAATAATAAATTGGTTATTATTATATTTCCTTGTTCATGATAATCGTTTATTATCCATGCTAGAATTGTATTGATAGGAAACTCAGATACATGTGTGGATACATAGACAACACCATGTCCCTAGTAAGCCTCTAGTTGACTAGCTCGTTGATCAATAGATGGTTACGGTTTCCTGACCATGGACATTGGATGTCGTTGATAACGGGATCACATCATTAGGAGAATGATGTGATGGACAAGACCCAATCCTAAGCCTAGCACAAGATCATGTAGTTCGTATGCTAAAGCTTTTCTAATGTCAAGTATCATTTCCTTAGACCATGAGATTGTGCAACTCCCGGATACCGTAGGAGTGCTTTGGGTGTGCCAAACGTCACAACGTAACTGGGTGGCTATAAAGGTACACTACAGGTATCTCCGATAGTGTCTGTTGGGTCGGCACGAATCGAGACTGGGATTTGTCACTCCGTGTAAATGGAGAGGTATCTCTGGGCCCACTCGGTAGGACATCATCATAATGTGCACAATGTGATCAAGGAGTTGATCACAGGATGATGTGTTACGGAACGAGTAAAGAGACTTGCCGGTAATGAGATTGAACAAGGTATCAGGATACCGACGATCGAATCTCGGGCAAGTATCGTACCGCTAGACAAAGGGAATTGTATACGGGATTGATTAAGTCCTTGACATCGTGGTTCATCCGATGAGATCATCGTGGAGCATGTGGGAGCCAACATGGGTATCCAGATCCCGCTGTTCGTTATTGACCGGAGAGGTGTCTCGGTCATGTCTGCATGTTTCCCGAACCCGTAGGGTCTACACACTTAAGGTTCGATGATGCTAGGGTTATAGGGAAAGTATATACGCGGTTACCGAATGTTGTTCGGAGTCCCGGATGAGATCCCGGACATCACGAGGAGTTCCGGAATGGTCCGGAGGTAAAGATTGATATATAGGAAGTATGGTTTTGGCCACCGGAAGTGTTCCGGTCATCACCGGTAGTGTACCGGGACCACCGGAGGGGTCCGGGGGTCCACCGAGTGGGGCCACCAGCCCCGGAGGGCTGCATGGGCCAAGTGTGGGAGGGGACCAGCCCCAGGTGGGCTGGTGCGCCCCCCCACCAAGGCCCAAGGCGCAAGGGAGAGTGGAAGGGGGCAAACCCTAGGCTCAGATGGGCCTAAGGCCCACCTAGTGGTGCGCCCCCTCTCTCCCCCCTTGGCCGCCCCCCTAGATGGGATCTAGGGCTGGCCTCCACCCCTAGGGGTGGAAACCTAGGTGGGGGCGCAGCCCCTCCCCTCCCCTATATATACTTGAGGTTTGGGGCTGCCAGAGACACGAATTCTTCCCCTGTTGGCGCAGCCCTACCCCTCTCCCTCCTCGTCTCTCGTAGTGCTTGGCGAAGCCCTGTTGGAGTCCCGTGCTCCTCCATCACCACCACGCCGTCGTGCTGCTGCTGGATGGAGTCTTCCCCAACCTCTCCTTCTCCCCTTGCTGGATCAAGGCGTAGGAGACGTCACCGGGCTGTACGTGTGTTGAACACGGAGGTGCCGTCCGTTCGGCACTAGGATCATCGGTGATTTGGATCACGACGAGTACGACTCCATCAACCCCGTTCACTTGAACGCTTCCGCTTAGCGATCTACAAGGGTATGTAGATGCACTCTCCTTCCCCTCGTTGCTAGATTACTCCATATATTGATCTTGGTGATGCGTAGAAAATTTTGAATTTCTGCTATGTACCCCAACACTCGTGACTCACAGATACTTCCAAAACTAGTTTGCAGGTGCCGATGTTACCGAGCAGGTGACGTAACCAAGCTCAAGGAGGAGCTCGATGAAGACCTCGTTCATTGTGTTGTTTCATTTCAGTTGATCAGTAGTGGAGCCCAGTTGGGGTCGATCGGGGATCTGTGTAGCATTTGGGGTAGTCTTCTTTTATTTTGGTTCCGTAGTCGGACCTTGATTGTATCTGGTTGATGTAATGCTTTATTCATGTAATTGTGTGAAGTGGCGATTGTAATCCAACTATGTATGTCTTATTCCCTTATTGTATTACATGGGCTGTTGTGAAGATTACCTCACTTGCGACATTGCTTTCAATGCGGTTATGCCTCTAAGTCGTGCTTCGACACGTGGGAGATATAGCCGCATCGAGGGCGTTACAAGTTGGTAATCAGAGCCTTCCCCGACTTAGGAGCCCCCTGCTTGATCGAATCCCTGGCGTTGTTGAGTTTAGAAAAATGTTTTGAGTATTATAGGATTATATATATCGGAGAGTAGGATTCTTTTTACTCCTCAGTCCCTTCGTCGCTCTGGTGAGGCATCCAGACGTAGAGTTTTGACTCTTCTCTTCTCAAATTTCACTAATTTTTTTAGGATCACGCGGGTATCTTGGAATCGTTCCGATGGTTTTGTGACGAGAACATTGTTCTTGGTGCCTCCTGACATTTAGGGGTTGTGGCAGTGTCCCGGGGAGTTGAGCTCCGAGGTGTTGTCGTCACAATTTTATCGTTGAGATTCTGGAATACCTGAGTTTCGCCGACATCGAAAATCTCTTTTATGCAGTTGTTGGTGAGATAACCTCGACGCCACCCAGTACTGGGGCGGGAGTTCGGGAGTATTGCCATAACTTGTATAACAGATGCTTTTCGAAGGTTGAGGTAGATGATTTCCGAAGGTTTCTTGGTTATGTGTTGAAGGATGGATACAGCTGGATGTAGGATTTGCTAGCTTTGGGTGAGATATTATGCTTCCCCTGTATCCCCAACACCTGATTGCATAACCGGAAAGTTTCGGGAGTTTATAAGTGGGAATTCAAGTAGCTCTTAGGATATCTTTCCAACAGATGTATGATATGAGATTGGGGTTCGACGTCTAGTGGTCCGCCTATCCACGGTTGGTTTTACAGTGGTCTCGTTGTGTCTTAAAGAGTCCTTGGCTATGCTGACTCGGGGACGCTTCGTATGTCATGTGCACTGCCTTGTACATGATGGTGCTGTACGATCGAGCCCGTGTAGGCCCCACCATGAAAACTTCGGACGAAATCTCTATCATATGTTTGTTCAGGCTTATTCTGCAAGCCAATCCTTTGTTTTGTTTTGAGTTGTGGTATTCGAGTTGCTTCAAAGTCAAATGTTGATTCCATACCTTATTTAAATGGTGTTCTCATACTCCGATGTGAACACTAATCCTTCATGATAATCGAGATTGCCATGGCAATCCTTTTTCAACTGGCGTGTCTCTCTTCAAGTGGATCCGATCATTTCAACATTTGCAAGATCCAATCTCAGTTTTTCATCAACGTTATTCGTCTCATCCGTCTCCAAGTTGCCTTTGTTTTCCCGCCCACCCACCCCTTTTCTTCAAGGACTCAGATTTCTTATTCAAGTACCCTTTTATGGATGTGAAGTCTCTCCATTCTTTTCCGTCAATGTTCTTATCCGGTGATTCTCATGAAGATCCTAACGGAGCTTCAAGTTCGTCATTCTTCATTCTTTTCTTCTCCGGTGGATTCAGTTCAAGCTTTGTCGATCATATCTGTCCTCCCTGCAAATGTTTTCTCATGCCGGTGCACCTCATAATCATCCACTTCTTGCTATTTAATTGTTCCGGAGTGCTGAAGATATCTCAGAAGATTCGTTTCCATTCTCAATCTGTTCAATCTATTTCGAGGATGTTATCTCATTCAAGCCATGCAATTCAACCAGTGCAATATTTATGTTAAATCATTTCAACGGTGTTTCTTTTGAGTGGCCCCTAACCCACAAGTCTTTTCCCAGGATCTTACCTGACTCTTCTAAATTTTCCCGGAGTTACTCTCAAATTCATTTCAAAGTTTGATGTAAGAATGAATTATCATCAGTCAAATGCCTTTCTCTAAGATCTCTCAAATTCTTTTCATCGTTGGCTCAACCTTTCCATTCTTCATTTCGGAGTGCCTCAACAATTCATGATGGTGTTTCTCGTCGTAATTCTCAGATTGGAAGACCAAAGAAAGATTTCTCTCTCAATCTTGCTCCATTCTCTTCAAGATTCGTCATGCTAGCTTACCGCCATCCTCTCATAATTGTTTTGATTGTGAGAATTCTTTTCACCCACCCGGAGCAATTCAGGAGTCTTTTCAGTTTGATTCTCTGGAGGCCATCATATTAGAATTATTCATTCCAGCTTTCAGCTCTCATACTCTGAATCTTACCGGTGCATCGTTCAAATACTCTAATCAGTTCGTGATCTCTTCGTTCTCTTGTATCTAAATTATCTCAAGTATCTTCATTCGTTCTCTAATTCTTAGTGATGATTCATCCCTTTACTTCGCATATTTTTTTCAATTCTTATGGTGGTTCGTTCAATGTTCCTCTTCCGTTGTGCTCATATCAATTCATTCGTTGTTTCAATTCTACCGGTGGTTCATTGAAGACCTTCTCAAGTTTGGTTTATATCTCTCTTAATCCTTTCTACGAGAATAAGTAGTGTGCCAAATCCATTGTTTGTCATCAATTTAATTGGTGAAGGAGAAGCATAATGTAATTGTTATTCTTGTTTCATCGATTGAACTCAATCCCTTATTCCGGAGCCTCATCAAAATTCTCGGTTTCACTTGTTTCATATTTTCTTTTCCGGAGTTCCAAGTTTCCACTTTTTCTTGTCGCAAAGTTTCATCTAAATCATCGCAAGGCTTCACCTTGTGTTTTCAACTCCTTTTTCTTTTCATTTGAACATTCCTTTGTTTACCGGAGTTCTTCATGAAGGTTCCACATGGTGGGTCGTCAAGGGTTTAATTCCTTCTCGAAGTGTTCATCGAGATTCTTTTCAGAGGAGCTCAAGTATTCTTTATCTTGCATTTCAAAGTGCAATTCTTTCAACCGTATCATTCGAGGTGGTATTATGTCATTCTTGATAATTTGAGTTCATGTCTCATGATTCACATGTTGTTAAGAATGAGGTATTTTAAATCCATCAATCTCTTCATTGGAGTTATCTTGGGTTATATTTCACCTAAAGCTTTCCCTAAGGATTAATGCTATTAATGGTCATAATATATGATCCAAGTTCTCCATCTACCATCTCGGTGAAATTTTTTTCTCGTCTCCTTGTTCATATCAATCCAATCAAATCTTTTCCGTGAGTGGCAAGTTGTCACCTCATAATTTTGAGAGGTCTTCTATAAGTCCATATCAAGCTTATCCTTTTCGTTGTTGTTTTTCCAACAACTCCGTTCGACCCTTCTCCTAAGGATGCCTTTTTCAAGCTCATTCGAGATAGAAGATATTGTTCTCTCCTCCGTTCATTCCATTCCATTCTCTCTTTTCTTCCGGAGGCATTGTGATGTTGCTCTCTTCAACCCTTCTTCTTATTTTTGTCAGGACCTTATTCTTTTCATGCTTATCCATTTAACCAGAGTGTTCTGACCTTTTGCTCAAGTTCTTTTCATCTTATCAAGTCTTTCATCTCGTTTCTACCGGAGTGTTTGGATGCACTTCTTGTCCATTGCAACCCTTCTTCTCATGCCTTTCAACCTACAAGGTTCTCGTGATGTTCCTTGTTCCTCTTTTCTAATGGAGTGTTTTCAACTTCGTTCATCTCCGTTGTATTCTTTTCTCGAAGTTGTGTAACTTTTCAAGGTTCTTTGGTCTCACTCGTTTGTCAAAGAAGCAACTTAGTATTATCTCTGCCGTTTTCCCTCCGGTGCCATTCTAGATCTCGGGACGAGATCCTCTCGTAGTGGTGGAGTGTTGTAACGCCCCGAGACTGATGTGCCAGGTGTCCTCCAGTTATTCGCTGTTGTTGCCATGTCATTTGCTTGCGTGTTGCATCTTGCCATGTCATCATGTGCATTGCATCTTCATGTTTTCAAAACTTGCATCCGTCTGGGTTCCCCCAGTTCCGTCCGTTGTCTGTTCTGAGCCCAGACACACTTGCACGCGCCCGCGGCACGTCCAAAATATTATTTTATAAGTGGCTGGAAAATGTTCTCGGAATTGGTTGAAAGTTGGCATGCGGTCTTATTTTAGTGTAGGAAGACCGCCTGTCAAATTTCATCGCGTTCGGAGTCCATTTGATAGCCCAACCGTTAACTATAGCGGCAATATAGCCGGTCTAACGTCGGACGTTTTCGGTCTCCGGAAACCGTGCCGGGCCCTCTCTCTCTCTCTTCTCCCCCTCACAGTCTCGCCACAGCCCACCTAGTCCATACTCCTACCCCTCTTCGTGTCCGGAGTTGTCCGATGCGATCGCACGGTCCGAAACCCTCTCTGCTCAGTGCATCAAACCCCCTCGCGCGCGCGTCCGAAAAGTTGTCCCAGACCCGACCCGAGCAGTCGTCACCGTCGTGTCCGAATCATCCCCAGACGTCTACAAAACATCACCGTCTTCCTATTTGGACTCCCTAACTATTTTATTCGCGACCGTCCGATTGCGATCGTAGGGACGTGATAGCCCTACCCAATTCCTACCTGCTATTTATAGCAGATGAAACCCTACCTAAACTAGCCAACCCTAATTTCTAGGGATCCTCCTCTGTCCAATCCCCGCCGCCTCCACTCTCTTTATTTTCAGCGCCGGACCAATCTAGCCAGCCGACAGCCTTCCCCCAACCTCGGGATTCCTCCCGATCCACCTCCACCCAACCAGATCGCTGCAGCCATCCACCTGCTCCATCCAATCCATCGATCCCTGCCTCCCCTGTTCCGTCCTTGCTGCATCCGCAACTCCCCTACTCCCCTCGCGCTCGGGCACGCAGCCAGCCGAGTGCCCACCTCCAGATCGAGCAGGAGGCTCGATCTCGAGCTTCTCGAGACGCCGGTGACCAGGGCCCTCCCACCGTGTCCCTTTTACTTCTCCTCCTTCCTGTAATCTCTCTCTCCCTGTGGTCTCTCACATCGTGATCTCTCTCTCTCTCTGCTTCACAGGAGCTTCGCCCGACTCCATGGCCGACGGCCTCCTCAAGCCTTGCGCCACCACACACCTCCCTGGACCGATTCCGGTCGACCTGCGCCGCCTCCATCCATTCCGGTTGCCTCCATCTTCCCGGAGCATCAAGGCCGATGCCCCTCTGCCCGGCTCACCTCATCGCTGCCTCCCCACGCCTATCGACCATTGGATCCGCGCCGCTCCACCGCCTTGTCTCCACCCCCTGCCGCCTTCGATCCCGGCGACCCCAGTTCGCCGTTGCCACGCCGAGACCCGCTGCCGCCTCGTCGTTGACCTCAACGCCGCGTTCTGTCTCTGTCGAGCAGAGGACGAAGGAGCGGTTCCTCGTCGTTGCATTGACTGCAGGCCGGCCCAGCGCCCCTCCTCCCATGCCAAACCGCAGCCCAGCCGGTCCACCTCACCACCGAGTGGGCCAAGGCCCACTGGGTGAGGCCACACCCCAGCGCCCCACCTTTTGTTTTTTTCTGTTGGGCTTGTCTCAGTTTTGGCCCATATAGTGTTTTCCCTGTCTGCGAATTTTAGCTATTATCCAGAGTTTGCCCGTTTTACAGAAAACCCCTTGTACTTCTTGCATTTAATAACTCTTGATCTATGCATCATATGTTAAAACTCCAAATATGAAACTTGCTTAGAATTTCATCTAATTTAATAATATGCAACTTTCATCCATGTTTGAATTGTTTAAAATGTTGTTTGGTTAAATTTCCCCCTATGCCATGTTAAAATGATTTATTTCATAACTAAATAACCATAGCTCGGTTTTAAATAATCTTTATATATATATGGGGTAGAAAAATGCCTAGATTGTCATGATGGCTTTACTTTGCATGTTTAAAAACTCTAAAATTGTGTTTAGGACAGAACAGTACCAAACCTAATATTTGCATATGGGGATTTACCGGAATTGTTGTTCGTTGCTTCCGGCCTCATTTAAACTTGCCTAGATAGATAGTTTCATTATGCTTCACCTCTTGCCATGCTAACAACATTTAATCTTGTTGGGTACATAAACGAGAGTGAACTAAATAAGTCACGTGGTGTTCCATCAATATGCAACTCGTTGCATATTGAGCTCCACTTAATTTGTAGGGTTGTTTGTGCACTTTGCCATGCCATGCCTCATTAAACCGGACATGCATCATACTTGTTTGTGCATCGTGCCATGCTTATGTGATGTTTGTTTACTATGTTGTTTGCTTTCTTTCCGGTGTACTTCTTCTCGGTAATCCGGTAACGTTGCGTTTGTGAGGATACGTTGGCTACGACCATTTGTCTTCTTCATGGACTCGTTCTTCTTCCTTGCGGGATCTTAGGCAAGATGACCATGTCCTCGAAATCACTTTTATCTTTGCTTGCTAGATGCTCGCTCTTTTGCTATGCCTATGCTGCGATACCTACCACTTTCTTATCATGCCTCCCATATTGCTAAGCCAAGCCTCTAACCCACCTTGTCCTAGCAAGCCTTTGTTTGGCTATGTTACCGCTTTGCCCAGCCCCTCTTATAGCGTTGTTAGTTGGAGGTGAAGATTGGAGTTTGTTCCTTGTTGGAACATGGATTTTACTGTTGGGATATCACAATATCTCTTATTTAATTAATGCATCTATATACTTGGTAAAGGGTGGAAGGCTCGACCTTATGCCTGGTGTTTTGTTCCACTCTTGCCGCCCTAGTTTTCGTCATATCGGTGTTATGTTCCCGGATTTTTCATTCCTTACACGGTTGGGTTATAATGGGAACCCCTTGACAGTTCGCTTTGAATAAAACTCCTCCAGCAAGGCCCAACCTGTTGGGGAACGTAGCAGAAAACAAAAATTTTCCTATGGTTTCACCAAGATCCATCTAGGAGTTCATCTAGCAACGAGTGATTAGATGCATCTACGTACCTCGTAGATCGCGAGCGGAAGCGTTCAAAGAACAGGGATGATGGAGTCGTACTCGACGTGATTCGAATCACCGAAGATCCTAGCACCGAACGGACGGCACCTCCGCGTTCAACACACGTACGGAACAGCCATGTCTCCTCCTTCTTGATCCAGCAAGGGGGAAGGAGAGGTTGAGGGAGATGGCTCCAGCAGCAGCACGACGGCGTGGTGGTGATGGAGCTGCAGTACTCCGGCAGGGCTTCGCTAAGCACTATGGAGGAGGAGGGTGTGTTTGAGAGGGAGAGGGAGGCACCAAGGCGTGGGGTTGAGAAGTCCTCCATCTCCCCACTATATATAGGAGGGCCAGGGGGGGCGCCGGCCCTAGGAGATCCAATCTCCTAGGGGGGTGCGGCCAAGGGGAGGAATCCCTCCTCCCCAAGGCACCTAGGGGTGCCTTCCCCTCCTAGGACTCTTCCTTTAGGGTTTTCCCCACCCTAGGCGCATAGGCCCTAGGGGAAGTGGCGCCCCAGCCCACTTTGGGCTGGATCCCTTCCCACTTCAGCCCATGGGGCCCTCCGGGATAGGTGGCCCCACCCGGTGGACCCCCGGGACCCTTCCGGTGGTCCCGGTACAATACCGGTGACCCCGAAACTTGTCCCGATGGCCGAAAAAGCACTTCCTATATATAATTCTTTACCTCCGGACCATTCCGGAACTCCTCGTGACGTCCGGGATCTCATCCAGGACTCCGAACAACATTCGGGTTACTTCATATACATATCCCTACAACCCTAGCATCACCGAACCTTAAGTGTGTAGACCCTACGGGTTCGGGAGACATGTAGACATGACCGAGACGACTCTTCGGTCAATAACCAACAGCGGGATCTGGATACCCATGTTGGCTCCCACACGCTCCTCGATGATCTCATCGGATGAACCACGATGTCGAGGATTCAAGCAACCCCGTATACAATTCCCTTTGTCAATCGGTATGTTACTTGCCCGAGATTCGATCGTCGGTATCCCAATACCTCGTTCAATATCGTTACCGGCAAGTCACTTTACTCGTACCATAATGCATGATCCCATGACCAGACACTTGGTCACTTTGAGCTCATTATGATGATGCATTACCGAGTGGGCCCAGTGATACCTCTCCGTCATACGGAGTGACAAATCCCAGTCTTGATCCGTGTCAACCCAACAGACACTTTCGGAGATACCCGTAGTATACCTTTATAGTCACCCAGTTATGTTGTGACGTTTGGTATACCCAAAGCACTCCTACGGTATCCGGGAGTTACACGATCTCATGGTCTAAGGAAAGGATACTTGACATTGGAAAACTCTAGCAAACGAACTATACGACCTTGTGCTATGTTTAGAATTGGGTCTTGTCCATCACATCATTCTCCTAATGATGTGATCTCGTTATCAATGACATCCAGTGTCCATAGTCAGGAAACCATGACTATCTGTTGATCAACGAGCTAGTCAACTAGAGGCTTACTAGGGACATGTTGGTGTCTATTATTCACACATGTATTACGATTTCCGGATAACACAATTATAGCATGAATAAAGACAATTATCATGAACAAGGAAATATAATAATAATGCTTTTATTGTTGCCTCTAGGGCATATTTCCAACAGTCTCCCACTTGCACTAGAGTCAATAATCTAGTTACATTGTGATGAATCGAACACCCATGGAATTCTGGTGTTGATCATGTTTTGCTCTAGGGAGAGGTTTAGTCAACGGATCTGCTACATTCAGGTCCGTATGTACTTTACAAATATCTATGTCTCCATCTTGAACATTTTCACGAATGGAGTTGAAGCGACGCTTGATGTGCCTGGTCTTCTTGTGAAACCTGGGCTCCTTGGCAAGTGCAATAGCTCCAGTGTTGTCACAGAAGAGCTTGCTCGGCCCCGACGCATTGGGTATGACTCCTAGGTCGGTGATGAACTCCTTCACCCAAATTGCTTCATGCGCTGCCTCCGAGGCTGCCATGTACTCTGCTTCACATGTAGATCCCGCCACGACGCTCTGCTTGCAACTGCACTAGCTTACTGCCCCACCATTCAAAATATACACGTATCCGGTTTGTGACTTAGAGTCATCCAGATCTGTGTCGAAGCTAGCGTCGACGTAACCTTTTACGACGAGCTCTACGTCACCTCCATAAACGAGAAACATTTCCTTAGTCCTTTTCAGGTACTTCAGGATATTCTTGACCGCTGTCCAGTGTTCCTTGCCGGGATTACTTTGGTACCTTCCTACCAAACTTATGGCAAGGTTTACATCAGGTCTGGTACACAGCATGGCATACATAATAGAACCTATGGCTGAGGCATAGGGGATGACACTCATCTCTTGTATATCTTCTACCGTGGTCGGACATTGAGCTGAGCTCAATTTCACACCTTGCAACACAGGCAAGAACCCCTTCTTAGACTGATCCATATTGAACTTCTTCAATATCTTATCAAGGTATGTGCTTTGTGAAAGACCTATGAGGCATCTTGATCTATCTCTATAGATCTTGATGCCTAATATATAAGCAGCTTCTCCAAGGTCCTTCATTGAAAAACTTTTATTCAAGTAGGCCTTAATGCTGTCCAAGAGTTCTATATCATTTCCCATCAAAAGTATGTCATCTACATATGATATGAGAAATGCTACAGAGCTCCCACTCACTTTCTTGTAAACACAGGCTTCTCCATAAGTCTGTGTAAACCCAAACGCTTTGATCATCTCATCAAAGCGAATGTTCCAACTCCGAGATGCTTGCACCAGCCCATAAATCGAGCGTTGGAGCTTGCACACCTTGTCAGCATTCTTAGGATCGACAAAACCTTCCAGCTGCATCATATACAATTCTTCCTTAAGGAAACCATTAAGGAATGCCGTTTTGACGTCCATCTGCCATATTTCATAATCATAAAATGCGGCAATTGCTAACATGATTCGGACGGACTTCAGCTTCGCTACCGGTGAGAAAGTCTCATCGTAGTCAACCCCTTGAACTTGTCGATAACCCTTAGCGACAAGGCAAGCTTTATAGATGGTCACATTACCATCCGCGTCTGTCTTCTTCTTAAAGATCCATTTATTTTCTATGGCTCGCCGCTCAACGGGCAAGTCAGTCAAACTCCATACTTCGTTTTCATACATGGATCCTATCTCGGATTTCATGGCTTCTAGCCATTTGTCGGAATCCTGGCCCGCCATCGCTTCTTCATAGTTCGAAGGTTCACCGTTGTCTAACAACATAATTTCCAAGACAGGGTTGCCGTACCACTCTGGTGCGGAACGTGTCCTTGTGGACCTTCGAATTTCAGTAGGAGCTTGATCAGAAGTATCTTGATCATTATCATTAACTTCCTCTCTAGTCGGTGCAGGCACCTCAGGAACATTTTCTTGAGTTGCGCCATTTTCCGGTTCAAGAGGTAATACTTCATCAAGTTCTACTTTCCTCCCACTTACTTCTTTCAAGAGAAACTCTTTCTCTAGAAAGGACCCATTCTTGGCAACAAAGATCTTGCCTTCGGATCTGAGGTAGAAGGTATACCCAATAGTTTCTTTAGGGTATCCTATGAAGACGCATTTTTCCGATTTGGGTTCGAGCTTTTCAGGTTGAAGTTTCTTGACATAAGCATCGCATCCCCAAACTTTTAGAAATGACAGCTTAGGTTTCTTCCCAAACCATAATTCAAACGGTGTCGTCTCAACGGATTTCTATGGAGCCCTATTTAAAGTGAATGCGGCAGTCTCTAAAGCATAGCCCCAAAAAGAAAGCGGTAAATCAGGAAGAGACATCATAGATCGCACCATATCTAATAGAGTGCGATTACGACATTCGGACACACCATTACGCTGTGGTGTTCCAGGCGGCGTGAGCTGTGAAACTATTCCACATTTTCTTAAGTGTGTGCCAAACTCGTGACTCAAGTATTCTCCTCCACGATCTGATCGCAGGAACTTGATTTTCCTGTCACGTTGATTCTCAACCTCACTCTAAAATTCTTTGAACTTTTCAAAGGTCTCAGACTTGTGTTTCATTAAGTAGACATACCCATATCTACTCAAGTCATCAGTGAGGGTGAGAACATAACGATAGCCACCACGAGCCTCAACACTCATTGGACCGCACACATCAGTATGTATGATTTCCAATAAGTTGGTTGCTCGCTCCATTGTTCCTGAGAACGGAGTCTTGGTCATTTTACCCCTGAGGCATGGTTCGCACGTGTCAAATGATTCGTAATCAAGAGACTCTAAAAGTCCATCTGCATGGAGCTTCTTCATGCGTTTGACACCTATGTGACCAAGGCGGCAGTGCCACAAGTATGTGGGACTATCATTATCAATCTTACATCTTTTGGTATTCACACTATGAATATGTGTAGCATTACGCTCGAGATTCATTAAGAATAAACCATTCACCATCGGAGCATGACCATAAAACATATCTCTCATATAAATAGAACAACCATTATTCTCGGATTTAAATGAGTAGCCATCTCGTATTAAACGAGATGCTGATACAATGTTCATGCTCAAAATTGGCACTAAATAACAATTATTGAGGTTCAAAACTAATCCCCTAGGTAAATGTAGAGGTAGCGTGTCGACGGCGATCACATCGACCTTGGAACCATTCCCGACGCGCATCGTCACCTCGTCCTTCGCCAGTCTCCGCTTATTCTGCAGCTCCTGCTTTGAGTTACAAATGTGAGCAACTGCACCGGTATCAAATACCCAGGAGCTACTACGAGTACTGGTAAGGTACACATCAATTACATGTATATCACATATACCTTTCGTTTTGCCGGCCTTCTTGTCCGCTAAGTATTTGGGGCAGTTCCGCTTCCAGTGACCACTTTCCTTGCAATAAAAGCACTGAGTCTCGGTCTTGGGTCCATTCTTTGGCTTCTTCCCGGCAGCTTGCTTGCCGGGCGCGGCAACTCCCTTGCCGTCTTTATTGAAGGTTTTCTTACCCTTGCCTTTCTTGAACTTAGTGGTTTTATTCACCATCAACACTTGATGTTCCTTTTTGACTTCTACCTCTGCTGATTTCAGCATTGCAAATACTTCAGGAATGGTCTTTTCCATCCCCTGCATATTGAAGTTCATCACAAAGCTCTTGTAGCTCGGTGGAAGCGACTGGAGGATTCTGTCAATGACCGCGTCATCCGGGAGATTAACTCCCAGCTGAGTCAAGCGGTTATGTAACCCAGACATTGTGAGTATGTGCTCACTGACAGAACTATTTTCCTCCATCTTACAGCTGAAGAATTTGTCGGAGACTTCATATCTTTCGACCCGGGCATGAGCTTGGAAAACCATTTTCAGCTCTTCGGACATCTCATATGCTCCGTGTCTCTCAAAACGCTTTTGGAGCCCCGGCTCTAAGCTGTAAAGCATGCCGCACTGAACGAGGGAGTAGTCATCGGTACGTGCCTGCCAAGCGTTCATAACGTCTTGTTCTGCAGGGAGAACAGGTGCGTCACCCAGCGGTGCTTGTAGGACATAATATTTCTTGGCAGCTATGAGGATAATCCTCAGGTTCCGGACCCAGTCCGTGTAGTTGCTGCCATCATCTTTCAGCTTGGTTTTCTCTAGGAACGCGTTGAAGTTGAGGACTATGTTGGCCATTTGATCTACAAGACATATTGTAAAGATTTTAGACTAAGTTCATGATAATTAAGTTCATCTAATCAAATTATTCAATGAACTCCCACTTAGATAAACATCCCTCCTGTAATCTAAGTATAACATGATCCGAGTTAACTAGGCCGTGTCCGATCATCACGTGAGACGAACTGTCGCAACGGTGCACAGTTAGGGGGAACACTTTTCTTGAAATTATTATGAGGGATCATCTTATTTACTACCGTCGTTCTAAGTAAACAAGATGCAAAAACATGATAAACATCACATGCAATCAAATAATAATAGTGACATGATATGGCCAATATCACATAGCTCCTTTGATCTCCATCTTGGAGCTCCATGATCATCTTGTCACCGGCATGACACCATGATCTCCATCATCATGATCTCCATCATCGTGTCTCCATGAAGTTGCTCGCCAACCATTACTTCTACTACTATGGCTAACACGTTTAACAATAAAGTAAAGTAATTTACATGGCGTTTCTCAATGACACGCAGGTCATACAAAAAATATAGACAACTCCTATGGCTCCTGCCGGTTGTCATACTCATCGACATGCAAGTCGTGATTCCTATTACAATAGCATGAACATCTCATACATCACATGTAGATCATTCATCATTCATCACAACTTTGGCCATATCATATCACAAAGCACTTGCTGCAAAAACAAGTTAGACGTCCTCTAATTGTTGTTGCAAGTTTTACGTGGCTGAAGTAGGGTTCTAGCAAGAACGTTTTCTTACCTACGTGAAAGCCACAACGTGATTTGTCAACTTCTATTTACCCTTCATAAGGACCATTTTCATCGAATCCGCTCCAACTAAAGTAGGAGAGACAGACACCCGCCAGCCACCTTATGCAACTTGTGCATGTTAGTCAGTGGAACCGGTCTCACGTAAGCATACGTGTAAGGTTGGTCCGGGCCGCTTCATCCCACAATACCGTTGAAGCAAGATAAGACTAGTACCGGCAAGAAAGTTGACAACATCAACACCCACAACAAATAGTGTTCTACTCGTGCAAGAGAACTACGCATAGACCTAGCTCATGATGCCACTGTAGGGGAACGTAGCAGAAAACAAAAATTTTCCTACGGTTTCACCAAGATCCATCTAGGAGTTCATCTAGTAACGAGTGATTAGATGCATCTACATACCTCGTAGATCGCGAGCGGAAGCGTTCAAAGAACGGGGATGATGGAGTCGTACTCGACGTGATTCGAATCACCGAAGATCCTAGCACCGAACGGACGGCACCTCCGCGTTCAACACACGTATGAAACAGCCACGTCTGCTCCTTCTTGATCCAGCAAGGGGGAAGGAGAGGTTGAGGGAGATGGCTCCAGCAGCAGCACGACGGCGTGGTGGTGATGGAGCTGCAGTACTCCGGCAGGGCTTCGCTAAGCACTATGGAGGAGGAGGAGGTGTTGGAGAGGGAGAGGGAGGCACCAAGGCATGTGGTTGAGAAGTCCTCCATCTCCCCACTATATATAGGAGGGCCAAGGGGGGGGGGCGCCGGCCCTAGGAGATCCAATCTCCTAGGGGGGTGCGGCCAAGGGAAGGAATCCCTCCTCCCCAAGGCACCTAGGGGTGCCTTCCCCTCCTAGGACTCTTCCTTTAGGGTTTTCCCCACCCTAGGCGCATGGGCCCTAGGGGGAAGTGGCGCCCCAGCCCACTTTGGGCTGGATCCCTTCCCACTTCAGCCCATGGGGCCCTCCGGGATAGGTGGCCCCACCCGGTGGACCCCCGGGACCCTTCCGGTGGTCCCGGTACAATACCGGTGACCCCGAAACTTGTCCCGATGGCCGAAATAGCCTTCCTATATATAATTCTTTGCCTCCGGACCATTTGGGAACTCCTCGTGACGTCCGGGATCTCATCCGGGACTTCGAACAACATTCGGGTTACTGCATATACATATCCCTACAACCCTAGCGTCACCGAACCTTAAGTGTGTAGACCCTACGGGTTCGGGAGACATGTAGACATGACCGAGACGACTCTCCGGTCAATAACCAACAACGGGATCTGGATACCCATGTTGGCTCCCACACGCTCCTCGATGATCTCATCGGATGAACCACGATGTCGAGGATTCAAGCAACCCCGTATACAATTCCCTTTGTCAATCGGTATGTTACTTGCCCGAGATTCGATCGTCGGTATCCCAATACCTCGTTCAATCTCGTTACCGGCAAGTCACTTTACTCGTACCGTAATGCATGATCCCGTGACCAGACACTTGGTCACTTTGAGCTCACTATGATGATGCATTACCAAGTGGGCCCAGTGATACCTCTCCGTCATACGGAGTGACAAATCCCAGTCTTGATCCGTGTCAACCCAACAGACACTTTCGGAGATACCCGTAGTATACCTTTATAGTCACCCAGTTACGTTGTGACGTTTGGTATACCCAAAGCACTCCTACGGTATCCGGGAGTTACACGATCTCATGGTCTAAGGAAAGGATACTTGACATTGGAAAACTCTAGCAAACGAACTATACGACCTTGTGCTATGTTTAGAATTGGGTCTTGTCCATCACATCATTCTCCTAATGATGTGATCTCGTTATCAATGACATCCAGTGTCCATGGTCAGGAAACCATGACTATCTGTTGATCAACGAGCTAGTCAACTAGAGGCTTACTAGGGACATGTTGGTGTCTTTTATTCACACATGTATTACGATTTCCGGATAACACAATTATAGCATGAATAAAGACAATTATCATGAACAAGGAAATATAATAATGATGCTTTTATTATTGCCTCTAGGGCATATTTCCAACACAACCTTGGTTTTACCATTCACCACCTAGCCTTTTTCCCTCGGGAGTCGCACATCCCGAGGGTCATCTTTATTTTAAACCCCCGGGCCAGTGCTTGGCTAAGTGTTGGTCCAACCCAGAGCACCGTGCGGGGCCGTCCCTTGGCAACTTGGGTTACGTTAGCTCTCGTACGCTTAGCTTATCCGGTGTGCCCTGAGAACGAGATATGTGCAGCTCCTATCGGGATTTGTCGGCACAACGGGTGGTCTTGCTGGACTTGTTTTACCATTGTCGAGGATGTCATGTAACCGGGATGCCGAGTCTGATCGCATTGTCTTGGGAGAAGAAATATCCTTCGTTGACCATGAGAGCTTGTGATGGGCTAAGTTGGGACACCCCTGCAGGGATTTGAACTTTCGAAAGCCGTGCCCGCATTTATGGGCAGATGGGAATTTGTTAATGTACGATTGTAGAAAACCTAAAGTTGATCTTAATTAAAATACATCAACCGCGTGGGTAACCGTGATGGTCTCTTCTCGGCGGAGTCCGGGAAGTGAACATGGTGTTGGAGTAATGCTTGACGTAGGTTGTTCTAGGATCACTTCTTGATCATAGTTGTTCGACCGTGCTTTTGCCTTCTCTTCTCGCTCTCATTTGCGTATGTAAGCCACCATATATGCTAGTCGCTTGCTGCAGCTCCACCTCATACCTTTTACCCTTCCTATAAGCTTAAATAGTCTTGATCACGAGGGTGTGAGATTGCTGAGTCCCCGTGACTCACAGATACTTCCAAAACCAGTTTGCAGGTGCCGATGTTACCGAGCAGGTGACGCAACCAAGCTCAAGGAGGAGCTCGATTAAGACCTCGTTCATTGTGTTGTTTTGTTTCAGTTGATCAGTAGTGGAGCCCAGTTGGGGTCGATCGGGGATCTGTGTAGCATTTGGGGTAGTCTTCTTTTATTTTGGTTCCGTAGTCGGACCTTGATTGTATCTGGTTGATGTAATGCTTTATTCATGTAATTGTGTGAAGTGGCGATTGTAAGCCAACTATGTATCTCTTATTCCCTTATTGTATTACATGGGTTTGTGAAGATTACTTCACTTGCGACATTGCTTTCAATGCGGTTATGCTTCTAAGTCGTGCTTCGACACGTGGGAGATATAGCCGCATCGAGGGCGTTACAGCCGCGACTTTTCATTGCTCGCCAACAGCTGGGCAAGGGCGGCAACCATCATGAGATGCTCTTCTTCCTGGACGTCGGCCTTGGCTTCCTCCTCCAGCAGCGCGGCGAGCGCTTCCTTGTCATCTGAGTCCATCGCCGAGGCAGGCAAATTGCCGAACACCTTGCACCCGGTGGGCGTGTACCCGCCGCTAAACTGCCCCTCCGCGGCCGGAAACGACGGCCAGAAATGCCCAACTGCTGTTGGAGGGGCTGCCGTGGCGAAGCTCTGCTATTTTTCCGGTGGGGAATGGCTATCTAGCGGTGAAGGGCGGCAGGCGGCGCCGAGATATAGCTAGTGGCGGCCGAGGGTGCGGGGGGTGGAAGGCGAGTCGGGAAAGAAAACCTTGACTTTTCCCCTGACCGCGTGGGCCAGCCGCGCTTTTCCCTTGCGCCGGAGCCCCCAATTGCCCCCAGTGCACTGGGTTCGGCCTGTGACCGCCGGGTGGAAAAAAGGGCCGAACCGGCGTTTTTGGGCGTCCCGGGGGCACGACTAGGGCGTTTTTTTGGCGCCGACGCCGAAAAAGTGGCCTGGGGGACCTGTTGGGGGCGCGGCTGGAGATGCTCTAAGGGAGAGTATCCCTCCTTCTTTTAGTCTCAAGTTTTGGAATGAAGTGGGCTCTCCGCTGAATGCTGGCCTATGTGCACACAAACGTTCACCAGAACGTGAGCGAGTGTGAGCTAGCCCGAGTTTTGATGCTAACATACATAGTATAAAATGTCAAATACAATCAAACCATGTTTTGTTTTGTAATATGGAAGAGATGGAGCCCTCCCTCCCCCCCCCACCGTGTCGCCCCCGTGGGAGACCCAGGGGGAAACCCTAGCCGCCCCCCTCGAACCCGCCCGCCTCTCCCCCCTCCTCGCCGCCGTCCGCAGCGCTGCCAGGAAAAGCCTGGCCGGCAGGGCGGGGGCAGGGCTTCTCCCTCCTTCGAGCATCATGACCGGCGTGGAACGGCCACATTGCGAGAAGGCATTGGGCTAACGCGGGGTCCGGCGGCGCGTCGGTGACATCTTGGATGCGAGGTGGTGGCTGCGTCGTGGGCAGGACCGGGTGGTCGTGGGCGCCGCCAGATTCAGATTGGATCCCTCTGGATCCGATGCTTGGACGCTGTCGGCTGGTGCAGGGTGGTGGTCTTCGCTGCTGCATCGAATATGTTGATTTGGCACCTGGATATCTACGACGGTTGTTCTTCTTGATCCTCCTTACCGTTGGGTTGAGCCATGGGCGCCACCAGATCTGGAGCAGACGAAGGTTTGATGGTATAGGATGGGAACCGAAGGAAACTTTGGTCGGCTGGTCCTGCACGGCATCGACATCGTCCCTCAATGCTGTTACCCTCCCTGGAGGTGAAGTCGAGGTCCCTCTCTATCCACCTCTGAACCCCTCCCAAACGGAAGTCCAACATTTAGACTGGATTGGGCGGTGGCGACGTCCTGCGCATCATAACCTCCATAGAGGCGCCGTCTTGGGAGGCTCAGATGTTCGGGGGAGAGATGCTATGGGTGGTGGGCTCTGCGTAGCTCCAGCAGCGACGATGATGTGGAGGTTGGCAGGAGCATCATTGTATCTATCACGTCGATGACAACGAGTATTGGCGACATGGTGCATCTAGATCTCGACGACGGATGTGGCTGGATGGATGAGTGCAGGGCGGTGGGGCTGTTTGGCGTCATGGTTGTTTGGCAAGGTTGATGCATCAGTACCTGCTCTAAAGTTAGATCTATGGAAGATGACGGCAACGACCCATGAGGGTGCGTCGGACCGGTGTGAGTCCCAAACCCAGTATGTGGCTGGGCTGGGGCCTCCTGTTTTATATGTTAGGCTTAGGTGAGAGATCTGGACATTTGGCTCAATATTTCTGCACCCCTTCATCAAGTAGACAGGAATAGCGACAGCCGTTGCAAAGATGATGGATTCAGACATATTGATGTAATGCTTTGTAAAGTCTTCGTGAAATGCATCTTTCAATGCAGAGGTCGGGATCATCCTCTTTTTCTAAAAAAGATGTCTTGTGTTGTAACAAATAGTTTTTTTCGAACCAGGCTATACCCCTTTCCATGGCAAATGAACGAAAATACAACCGTTCCAGAAATATTCCAGGTGAAGGAAAGAGGTAGAGCAAGTTCGAGCACTGCCAGAAAACCCACTTGCATTCGCCTGCCGTTGAGACGAACGCCATGGGGCGAAAATCTGGGCAGCACAACTCCAATCCCAGAGCTAAGTCTAATTATTACAACCCAAAAAAGTGGAGCGGGAGACCAACAAAACAGGACCAGGGACCAACATATCTAACCGCAAGCAGAACTAGGTAGACCAAATCAATCCATCAGAAGTATCATCGCAGTAGACCCGGCTACTCTCCTTTAACCGGTCGTCTAGCAGCGTCGCGCAACTTCATCAAACGCATCATGCTCGATCTGACCATCTCAGCACCAATGCGCAATTCCTTAGCATCATCCCCTTGCTGAAGACCGGCCCAATACAGCAAAAACGAACACATGAAAAAACAATCTGAAAAGGGTCTTAATCTATTTCTTCTCAAAAGTGACGCGGTCATGAGCCAACCAGATGGCTCAAAAAGCAGCTGCAAGGCCCATAGTGTAGTACTTCTCTCCTGCAGGGAGGAAGGTATGACACCACACAAAATATTTTCAATAACTGTTCAGACAACTATTCGTACCCAGTACCACCCCAACAGATCGCCAAACAACTGTAGCCACCGGACAAGTAAAAAACAAATGTTGGAAAGATTCCAATTCGCTGCAAAAGGAACATCTAGGATTTCCTGGTCGTTTTTTCTTTTTCATAACTTGTCTAGTAAGGACCGCATCCCGCAACAACTGCCATAAAATTGATGTTGATTTTAAGGGGGATTTTTGCCTTCCATATCCTTCTATAATGGCACCCGCTAAGGGGACTTTCAAGCCATTTATACATAGATTTCGTAGAGAATTTGCCACTCTTACTAAGCCCCCAATACACCTGATCACTACCCTCAGTCAAGTGAATATCAGATATGGTTTTACACATAACATCCCGCTGCCCAAGCAGGTCAGGAGTAAGCCTTCATATGAAGAAGGTGCAAACATCAACAAAATCAAACTTATCTACAATACATTCTTGGATGTTGCAAATGTCAAACATCAGGGGGTATTGCTCCTGACATGGGATCAACCCTTTGATCGAATCTTGTCGGTGTTCTGGGAACGAGGGTCCCCAGACTTGTCTGCCTGTGGCCCACGGCGTGGCTCTGCAAGCGGGCCCGTACGGCCTATATTCACCAACAAGCATTCAAGACCCTCGTGAGGGGCCAATCCTCGCGAGGCGGACGACACAAGTGAAGGAAATATGCCCTGGAGGCAATAATGAAGTTATTATTTATTTCCTTATTTCATGATAAATGTTTATTATTCATGCTAGAATTGTATTAACCGGAAACATAATACATGTGTGAATACATAGACAAACAGAGTGTCACTAGTATGCCTCTACTTGACTAGCTCGTTGATCAAAGATGGTTAAGTTTCCTAACCATAGACATGAGTTGTCATTTGATTAACGGGATCACATCATTAGGAGAATGATGTGATTGACTTGACCCATTCCGTTAGCTTAGCACTTAATCGTTTAGTTTGTTGCTATTGCTTTCTTCATGACTTATACATATTCCTATGACTATGAGATTATGCAACTCCCGTTTACCAGAGGAACACTTTGTGTGCCACCAAACGTCACAACGTAACTGGGTGATTATAAATGTGCTCTACAGGTGTCTCCAAAGGTACTTGTTCGGTTGGCGTATTTCGAGATTAGGATTTGTCACTCCGATTGTCGGAGAGGTATCTCTGGGCCCACTCGGTAATGCACATCACTATAAGCCTTGCAAGCATTGCAACTAATGAGTTAGTTGCGGGATGATGTATTATGGAACGAGTAAAGAGACTTGCCGGTAACGAGATTGAACTAGGTATTGAGATACCGACGATCGAATCTCGGGGAAGTAACATACCGATGACAAAGGGAACAACATATGTTGTTATGCAGTCTAACCGATAAAGATCTTCATAGAGTATGTAGGAGCCAATATGGGCATCCAGGTCCCGCCATTGGTTATTGACAAGAGAGGTGTCTCGGTCATGTCTACATAGTTCTTGAACCCATAGGGTCCGCACGCTTAACGTTCGTTGATGATATAGTACTATGAGTTATGTATGTTGGTGACCGAATGTTGTTCAGAGTTTTGGATGAGATCACAGATATGATGAGGAACTCCGGAATGGTCCGGAAGTAAAGATTGATATGTGGATAGTAGTGTTTGATCTCCGGAAGGGTTCCGGAATTCACTGGAAGGGGTTCCGGATGTTTCCTGAAATGTTTGGGCACGAGAACACTTTATCTGGGCCAAAGGGGAAAGCCCACGAGGCTTTTGGAAAGTGCAAAAGGAAGTTTTGCGGAGACCAGAGGCTAGACGCCAGGAACCCTAGCGTCTAGGGGGTAGACGCCGGGAACCTTGGCGTCTAGCCCTG
Source organism: Triticum aestivum (assembly GCF_018294505.1). Classification (NCBI taxonomy): domain Eukaryota; kingdom Viridiplantae; phylum Streptophyta; class Magnoliopsida; order Poales; family Poaceae; genus Triticum; species Triticum aestivum. The sequence continues at coordinate 454,443,290 of NC_057809.1, forward strand.
GAGTCCAAGAAGGACTCTTGCCTTTCGGGTGAAACCGACTTTGAGGAGGTTTTTACTCCAAGTTTCGACCCCAGGGCTCAACATATAAATAGAGGGGTAGTGCTAGCACCAAAGACACATCAAGAAACACCAAGCCGTGTGCCGGCAACCCCGTCCCCTCTAGTTTATTCTCCGTCATAGTTTTCGTAGTGCTTAGGTGAAGCCCTGCGGAGATTGTTCTTCACCAACACCGTCACCACGCTGTCGTGCTGCCGGAACTCATCTACTACTTCGCCCCTCTTGCTAGATCGAGAAGGCGAGGACGTCATCGAGCCGAACGTGTGCAGAACTCGGAGGTGCTGTGCTTTCGGTACTTGGATTGGTCGGACCTGAAGACGTATGACTACATCAACCGCGTTGATATAACGCTTCCGCGAACGGTCTACGAGGGTACGTAGACAACACTCTCCCCTCTCGTTGCTATGCATCACCATGATCTTGCCTGTGCGTAGGAAAATTTTGAAATTACTACGTTCCCCAACAACAAGACCTCCTCAGGAGCGGCCTCACCAGGCTGGCTCGGGAGTGGCGGAGAGATCAAGGCCAGGCAAACCTCGCGAGGTTCCAATGACGTGAGCCATGAAGATCGAGACCAGGCGGGTGCCAGGCGGGCGCCGGCGCTCATAGTGTCCTTATTTCCTCTTTGGTGCTAAGGAGGCACGCGCAGACGAATAGTACCGAGGTGTCAAGCAAAGGTTTCAATATCGGTGCAACGAGACCAAGACCAGCAGGACGGCAGGATGGAGGTCACCGTGGAGCCCAAGACGACGTCACCACCAGAGCCTTTGGCAGGCGAAGACTGCTTTTGTTAGGATAACTTGTACTAGCTGTCCCCTTTCAAATTGGCCGTTGTTGGCTCCCTTCCCGCTCAATATTTGGGGAGAGGACCAGGGCCTTTATAAATAGGATTAGTCACCATAGTTGTGTGTGTGTGGGGGGGGGATCGACCTCATCTTAGATCTGAGCCACCACATCCTTAGCCACACACCAACCAAGCACAAGAACACCTCACCTCAGGAGGCTCTTCTTCCCCTTGTACGGTTCATCATCAGCTCAAGAGGCAATCCACCACACCACACTGGAGTAGGATATTACACCGCAACGGTGGCCCGAACCAGTATAAATCTTGTGTCTCTTGTGTTGCGAGTTCGTCGAGCTAGCCTTTGAGATCGCGAAGTGCTTGAGGGCGTGATCGGTGAGGGAGAGATCTTCGCGCGCACCCCAGTGTTCAAACCTTAAGGGTTTTGCCGGAACCCAAAATCCGACATTTGGCGTGCCAGGTAGGGATGCGCCGAAGCCTTCTTCTTCGTCGACCCACGCTTCGTCACTCCACCAAGCTCATTGCCGATGCCCGCCGAGCTCGTGCTGAGCGCCGGGCCGCCCTCGCCGCCCGTATTGCTCAGACGGCTCCCGTCGGCAGGCCTCCCCATCGTTCTCCGTCACCCGCCGCCAACGCCGTCACCGGTCCGGCGACGAACAAGCAGCAAGCCTCTTCGATGCATCCCTTCGTGCGCCCGGACGTCCTCACTGCCACCCCGTCGCTGACTCCGGCCGGCTCGTCATCTCACGCTCGCCGTGCCCCCACGGACACGCAGGCTGCACTGCTCATGGCACGCGAGCTCCTGCGTTACCGCCCGGTCGATGACGTCTATGAGGACTGGCTGGACCACATCGTCAAGCTCGCCAGCGCCACGGGAGGCTCTCCTGCACCGTCCCTCTCACTACCTCGCCCTCCGCCAGCTGCGAGCGACATGGCTCATGGGGCGCCTCCGCCTCCTCCACCACAAGATGGCGCCCTTGCACCGAGGCGTGCGGCTCAGGGAGCACCTCAGCCTCCCCCGTGCCAGGGTGGCATCATCGCCCCAAGATGCGCGGTCCAACGGCGCGACCCACCGCACCGCGCGCCAGCGCACGAGGAAAGAAGCTGCCAAGAGATTCCCCGTCCCCAAGGAAGTGCTCCACCACTCCCAGCTCCGCTACGCCAGGATCGCTTGCTGCGACAGGGCCATGTGCCGCATGCCGCGGCGGCGCAGAGGCACCACGACCAGGCTCCACCTCCAAGGTGAGCCCCGGTGACCACGGCTGGCTGCCGCGCCTTCACCCCCGAGCTGCGTAGCGTCGCCTAGCCAGGCAAGTTCAAGCCAGACCTGCCTCTGTGCTATGACGGCAATCCCAACCCCGCAGAGTTCTTGCAGCTCTACGAGCTGAGCATCAAGGCGGCCAACAATGACGAGAAAGTCATGTCGAACTGGTTCCCCATGGCTCTCAAGGATGGCGCCCGCTCCTGGCTCCATCTCTTCCTGGGACGAGATTCGCGACTGTTTCGTCGCCAACTTCCAGGGCACTCGCGACCGCCCCCCGGCTGTGGGTGACCTGCGCCGCATCAAGCAACAACCAGGGGAGACCCTCAAGAAGTACATCCAACGCTTCAACAACGTTCGTCTCAAGATCCCCAAGGTGACGGACGAGGCCATCACCTATGCGTTCTCCGATGGCGTTTGCGACATCAAGATGAAGGAGGAGCTCGCCATCCATGAGGAGCTGTGCACATCCCTGGAGCTGTTCAGCCTGGCGACCAAGTGCGCAATGGCTGAGGAAGGACGCCTTTCCCTCCTCGAGCTCGCAGATGCTGACCCAGAGGAGAAGAAAGCCAAGGCCAAGGACGTGAAGCGCAAGGGAGTTGCCATGCTCGCGGCAGAGCCAGACATGAAGCGCGGCAGAGACCAGCCTAAGTCATCCAAGGGCGGCCGACCGTTCTGCGCCTTCCACAACGTACACAGCCACAACACCAACGATTGCGAAGAGCTCAGAGCCATGCGCGACGGATGCTTCGGTCGACGCCCTGAGTGCAACGACCGAGGCTACAACCGAGGAGGAGGAGGCGGCGGAGGACGCTGGGATGACCGCCCCCCCCCCGCCAGGAGTGGCGCAACTGGCCTCGTGAGGACCGCTGGCAGGATCAGCCTCGCGAAGGTGCATGGAGGGATCAGCCTCGCGAGGACCGTCCTCAGGGCAATGCTAGGCTTCCTCCACTGCCGCCACCAAGAAGGAACGACGACCACCACCAAGACGAGGGGGCTGGGGGCTTCCAAGAGCCGCGTGCTATCACCTGCATCTTGGGCGGAGCTCAAGCCTGTAACACCCATGATGCGGCTGTATCTCCCATGTGTCGGAGCATGACTTAGAGGCATAACCGCATAGTAGGTATGTCGCAAGAGGGGTAATCTTTACACATCCCGTGTACTGAATAAGGAAGGGATAAAGAGTTGGCTTACAACCGCCACTTCACACAATACATAAATATAGCATTACATCATCCCGAATACAATCAAGGTCCGACTATGGAACCAAATAAAGAAAGACAACCCAAATGCATAGATCCCCGATCGCCCCAACTGGGCTCCTCCATTGATCGTCCGGAAAAGACACATAGTAACGTCCCGAATCCTCGTCGAACTCCCACTTGAGTTCGGTCGCGTCCCCTGCACTGGCATCATCGGCACATGCATCTGGTTTTAGAAGTAATCTGTGAGTCACGGGGACTCATCAATCTCACACCCTCGTGATCAAGACTATTTAAGCTTATGGGTAGGAAAAGGGGTAGTGAGGTGGAGCGGCAGCAAGCACTAGCATATATGGTGGCTAACTTACGCAAATGAGAGCGAGAAGAGAAGCAAAGCACAGTCGAGAAGCTATATAGATCAAGAGGTGATCCTAAAACTACTTACGTTCAAGCATAACACGAGACCGTGTTCTCTTCCCGGACTCCGCCGAAAAGAGACCATCACGGCTGCACACGCGGTTGATTCATTTTAATTAAGTTATGTGTCAAGTTTTCTACAACCCGATATTAAAAAATTCCCATCTGCCCGTAACCCCGGGCACGGCTTTCGAAAGTTCAAAACCCTGCACGGGTGTCCCAACTTAGCCCATCACAAGCTCTCACGGTCAACGAAGGATATTCCTTCTCCCAGGAAGACCCGATCAGACTCGGAATCCCGGTTACAAGACTTTTCGACAATGGTAAAACAAGACCAGCAAAGCCACCCGATGTGCCGACAAATCCCGATAGGAGTCGCACGTATCTCATTCTCAGTGCACACTGGATGGGCAAGACGTCGGGTTGGCAAAGACCCTGGTTGCCCAGGGGGCGCTGGACATCGCCCAGTTTGGACCAACACTCGGAGGAGCACTGGCCCGTGGGTTTAAAATAAAGATGACCCTTGAGTCTGCAGAACCCAAGGGAAAAAGGCTTAGGTGGCAAAAGGTAAAACCAAGGTTGGGCCTTGCTGGAGGAGTTTTATTCAAGGCGAACTGTCAAGGGGTTCCCATTATAACCCAACCGCGTAAGGAACGCAAAATCAAGGAACATAACACCGGTATGACGGAAACTAGGGCGGGAAGAGTGGAACAAAACACCAGGCATAAGGCTGAGCCTTCCACCCTTTACCAAGTATATAGATGCATTAATTAAATAATATATAGTAATGATATCCCAATAAAATCCATGTTCCAACATGGAACAAACTTCAGCTTCACCTGCAACTAACAACACTATAAGAGGGGTTGAGCAAAAGCGGTACCGTAGCCAAACAATGGTTTGCTAGGAAAGGTGGGTTAGAGGCTTGACATGGCAATATGGGAGGCATGATATAGCAAGTGGTAGGTATCGCGACATAGCAATAGAGTGAACAACTAGCAAGCAAAGATAGAAGTGATTTCGAGGGTATGATCATCTTGCCTGAGATCCCGCAAGGAAGAAGAACGAGTCCATGAAGAAGACAAACAGACATACTCGAACGAATCCTCACAAATGCGACGTTATCGGAACTAACCCGAAGAAGCAACACTGGAAAGAAGCAAACAACATAATAAACAACCACCGCATAAACATGGCATGATTCACAACCAAGTATGATGCATGTCCGGATTAATGAGGCATGGCATGGCAGTATGCACAAGCAAAACTACAAGTTAAGTGGAGCTCAATATGCAATGAGTTGCATATTGACAAAACACCACAACAATTATTTAGTTCTCTCTCGTTTAGGTACCCATCAATATTAAATGTTGTTACACATGGCAAGAGGTGAAGCATAATAAAACTACCTAACTAGGCAAGTTTAAATGAGGCCGAAAACATCAAACAACGATTCCGGTAAATCCCCATATGCAAATTTTAGAGTTGGTACTGTTCTGCCCTAAACATAGTTTTAGAGTTGTTAAACATGCAAAGAAAATCCACCATGTTAAACTAGGCATTTTTCTACCCCATTTGCATATAAAGTTTGTTAAGTTTGGAGCTACGGTTATTTAGTTATGAATTAAATCATTTTAGTATGAAAATAGGCAAATTAATGCAAACAGCAAGTTAAACATCTCAAACATGCATGAAAGTTGGATATTGTGAAACTAGATGAAATTCTAGTCATTTTACATATATAAGATATTTTAAACCAATGCACCATTTGCGAGTTATTAAATGCATGAATATGAAGGACTTTTCTGTAAAACATGTTTCTCTAGATTAATAGGTAAAATCGCAGACAGGGAAAAACACTACACTGGGCCGAAACTGAATGGCCCAACAGTGCGCAGGGCAATCGAGCGGATGGGTTGGGGTTTCTCACCATGGGCCAAAGCCCAGTGGGTGGAGGAGGCAGGCCGGGTGAGGGGGCGCTGACGGGGCCAGATCTGGAGGCAACGACGCGGTCAACCGGCCTCGCTGGGCGCTCGTTCAGTTGCTCGAAGCAGAGGATGGAGTGGTGGTTTCGCGCGGCTTGGGACTCCGGCGATGGCGCGATGGAGGTCGGGGCGACATGGATCTAGGCGGGGAACTCGAGGAGGAAGGAGGTAGCTCGCAGAGGCGTCTATAGGCCAAAGCAGGGGAGGCCGCGATGCAGAGGAGGCGACGGGCCGAGCAGAATCGAGAAGAGGGACTTGGCGCAACAGCGGAGAAGCTCCAAGGCGGCGGCTGGGCTCGAAGATGAACTTGGCGACGAGGACGACCGGGACGGGAAGGAGAGGACACACGACTCTGGTCACCGGCGGCCATGGCAGCAGGGGCGAGCGGCTCGGTCGTTCTGCAGGCAGTCCACGCGAGTGGCGACGTGGCGGCGAGCTGGAGGACCACACAGGGTCGAAGGCAACGGTGGTGAGACTGGAAGTGGGCTTCGGTGGCATGACGGGGTTCAACGAGCCGGGGACGACCGGATCCGGCGAGGAGGCATCAGAGAGGACCGGATTCGGGGACGCGCTTGCTCCGGCGAGGGTGATGCTCCTCCTGTGGACGCATCAGAGGGACAGAGGGAGACGGGTGAGACAGAGAGAGCTTCAGCAAAGAGAACGGGGAAGGGAGTTGGGGATGGCCTGATGGTCGAGGTCGCTAGCGGCGGTGTGCTCCGACGAGGTGAGCAGAAGCTCGGGAAGGCTCTTCTCCTCCTGGACGAGAGGAGGCAGGGGCTCCAGTAGCGCGAGGCCCTCGCTCGAGAAGAGCTGCGGGCGCGGCGCGTGAGCAGCAGGCTGCTGGCGAGGTGGATTGAGAGGGGTGCTGGTTGGTCCGGTGAAGAAAACGAGGGAGGTGGGTGGCGCTGCGGATGGATCGGGGAAGATCCCGAGAAAGAGAGGTGAAGACTGGCGGCGGCCGGTGAGGGGATTTGGTGGATGGGACAACGTCCCTAGATTTTAGGGTTTGCCATGTATATATATTAAGTGGGGTTTTTGGTTAGGGGTATTCGGTCCGTCCGATCATAGTCGGGCGGTCGAGAAAAAGAGGCTAGGGAGTCCAAATAAGAAAACGGTGATGTTTTGTAGGTGTTAGGGGATGATCCGGACCCATCGGTGATGACTGTCCGGGTCGGGTTCGGGGAAGTTTTCGGACGCGCGAGGGGGTCGATGCACTGTGCGGAGAGGGTTAGACAGACAAGGTCAAGTGTGCGGTTGGACTGAGAAGAGAGAGGAGGAAAGAAACCTGGCAACCGTTTCCGGAGACCGAATACGTCCGACGATAGACCGGCTATATTGCTGCTATAGTTATCCATTGGGGCATCAAACGAACTCCGAATGCGATGAAACTTGGCAGGCGACCTACTAACAACATAACAACACTACATGCCAACTTTCAACCCATTCCGAGAATAGTTTCTGGCCACTTATACAATACTATTTCGGACATGCCGCGGGCGCGTGCAAGTGTGTCTGGGCTCAGAAAGGACAGCGGAAGGAACTGGGAGACCCGAATTAATGCAATTTTTGAAAAACATGATGATGCAATGCACATGATGACATGGCAAGATGCAACACACAAGCAAAAGACAAGGCAACAACAGCGAATAACTCGAAGACACCTAGTGCAACGGTCTCGGGCATCACAACACTCCACCACTACGAGAGGATCTTGCCCCGAGATCTAGAATGGCACCGGAGGGAAACGAAAGAGAAAGGGGAAGAGGTAAAACTAAGTTGCTACTTTGACAAACGAGTGAAACCACGAACCTTGAGAGGTTGAACAAATTGAAAGAAGGAATCACTACAAAAAAAAGACACATCCGTGACATTTTGGGCCGAACAATTTTTTTCTATCATACATATGACACTTCTATGACGATAATTGTGACAAAACCCGGTATCATCATAGATGTGGTGGGCTCCTACTTCTATGACAAAAAATCATGATAGAAAATGGGCTTTTCGTCCCGGGCGGGCCGGAGACGCAGCTGCATGACATTCTTTGGGCCGTCCATGACGGAAAAAACTGTGGTAGAAGCAAGGGGGAGGAAAATTTCGGGGAGTTCCCGGTTACGGTGGGAGGTCGGGGGCCGAGCGATGCGCGCTTCTCTCGTACACATACACGCGTGTGTGCGAGGCGTTGGCTCTAACTGAAACCGAGCGAGGCGTTGGGCTCTAACTGAACCCAAGCGATTGCACTGCAGGCTACACGTTACTGAACCCGAGCGATCGATCGATGGCTGTTAACTGAACCCGATCGAGCGATTCCTTCGCTACTGCTGCTAATTGAAACCGATTGATGTTGCCTCTGGATGAAC